>NW_022601467.1:5542780-5576856 GCF_009176505.1 Sitodiplosis mosellana | reverse complement strand
ATTGTTTTTATGCCATAGCATATATCTGGCGTATAAGTCAAACTCTGAAAAAAAGAGAAATAAAAAAGTGCTAGCATCATGGCGGTAGCCAAATCGTTTTTTAAATACATAACTATGGAATTGTGGTTTTATTCATGCGTAACAATATGTCCATAAACAAAGACAACCACGGTACAATGATTTGACGAAATGTTATTGAATATTTTTTGTGATAATTAAACGTAATTTAAACATTTTATCGGTTATCGTTGTGCCGCACAATGTGCGGCGTCGAAAATGTCTTGTCTTTTTCGTCGGTCAGTCGGCGTCAGACCGGACGCATCTCATTTAGCAAACATTTACTCATCGCTCTAAGTCCATTAGATGGTGGCATTGCTTTGTCATTCGTAGCATTTACAATTAATTTTCGTTAACCATCCAAACATTTTGCAGAGTGTCCAACGAAACTGAACGCAATGAAAGCACACCTCATCAGTTTTTCTTATTTTTTCTTCCTTCTTCTCTCATTTTATATGCTACATTAGCTTCACCAGTTTTCTGTTGACTGCGAGATGTATATGTGTGTGTGTGTGTGAATCAAAAGAGTGGAAAAGGCAAGCTTATAAGCAAAAAAGTGGCAATCGAATGAGAGAGGGAGAGGGAGAAACACAGGGATAAAGATAGCATGAGATGAACAAAGAAGTAGATATCAATGCGTACAGCGTACACACCGAGGAAAAAACGGAAGAATATTAAAATGTCGAAGGGCGTAATGCGATTAGCGCGGAAATAACTCTATTCTATATGAAATACCGAACGGAAACCGTTGTGCGTGCATTCGTTGATTGCTTGTATGTGCTGTTTGGTGGGTGATGAGCATTGTCTGTTTGTCCTATATATTTAGAGCAGGTGTGAGATTCACAATATAAACAACAACAAACAACAGCAACAGCAACAGCATACATGAAAAACTTTGTTAAATCTATCATCTGAAACAATCACCATAACGATGATCCAAGCATCCATGCATTACAGTCTATTTGATGAGAATCACATTTTCAATTGAATATGCCTTTGAAATGACGCTTGAAGTTTGGGCAAAACTAACACGTCCTTTCAATTTATTTGCGTTAAAAACTAACTTATTTGGAATGGTTCAGCGATTTGCTCCATAGCGCCCGAATAGAACCAATCAAACAGCATATAAATATTCAATTGTATGGGGATGGTGTTGAGTTGGAATTAATTTTTTATGAGAATCCAAATGGTATTAGTTGAACGCAATTAAATGACGTAATTGGCTGTATAAATGGTGTGCCATTGCTGAAACCTATGCGCTATCTCTAAATCAAAGTGAAAACGAGTGAAAATTGCTACGAATAGGTCGTTATCTTTCGATTAGCAAGACTTTAATCACTTGCGTGTAATTATATCATTGGCTTAACCAATCAATGAAAGTTAGAGGGACGGGCGAGCACCACAAAATTGTGTATGTGTGGATGAGAACAGAGCGAATAAGAGATGCCAATGTAATATATTAATTCGGTTTTAGTTTATGGAAATTTATTGGAAACGTTTCTTATCCATGTAATGATTAATCTATTTCGCAGGTGAACCATTCGAACTTTTTCCGTATTTACTTTGATTTGAATGCGGTAAACGAAAAGGAGGAACTATTGCCGGCTGTGAAAGGAGCCACACTTGGGTATTGTGCTATCCATGCTCTAATTTTAACAAGTTTCCAACGCGTTTTCAACACAATCCACTAACCATTTGTTTTATTTTGCTCTTTTCTTAATTTCTTTTTCTTCATTTTTTGCTCTTCTCTTCCTTTTCCTTTTTGCTATTTTCTTTTTCTGCTGTTTTCTTCGGCCTTTCAACGCTCCTAATAAGACATGTACTGAACGAACCGTTGCTTCGGCGAAATTTAAGCATTTCTCAATTGGCAATCTACGAACTGCCCGGAACGAGCGATCTCAGTAAGTGCACGTGGAATTTGTTATTTACGTAATAATTATTTGGGCACACGTCAGATCGATTTTCGATTTATTGTCTAAGGAATACTTTGCATACCATTGCACCGCCTCCCACATTCCAATGTTTCGAAACGACTGGCTAGCCTAGCCCATTTGGGAAAGCGTGTCGTGAAATGGCTTTTCAGCAAAATAATAATATTCTTAAGTGGGCTTTTGTTCAGATTGAGAACATCGAGAAGCTAGAAATGTATATATGTGTGAAAAAGAAAAAAAAAACATAAGAAAGAAAGCATGAAAATGAGTACGTTTATTTTTTTATCATCAGGAACACCGTTAACTCAACTCAGTCATGTGAACGATAGAACAGACACAGGAACATTGGCTGGCAAGCACCTAATTATAACAGGTACAGTAAAGTTTATAATTCAATATTGTTTGCATAATTTTCATAAGAGTGGAATGCGATTTCGGTTCGGTTCGGTTCGGTATTGCATCAAAAGAAAATTGTTTGTGCAAAGAATCTGCTTATATGAAGAAAAGAGTAGGAGGTAGTTGTTTAGTCCTTTTTTGAATTTAGCTTCATTATCTCTTCATCGTGTTCACAGCGAAAATAATGACGAATTATGTATTCAACTCTTTTCCAACTCAATTAGTAAAACTGGTAAAGATTTAATCTTGTTTTCTCCTCGCCGATACAGAGCAAGACGAGGCTAAGGTGTATCACCCAACACTGCGGAAAGTTTCATCATTTGTAAGTAAATTTGTGAGACTGGTTTTTAATTCTTCCCTTTTTTGTGTGTGTTTCGTTTTTTCTTTCTCTCCTTCAAGAGGGAGGGACAGAGAGAGAGGGCGGATCTCTGTTGTTGTGCACATTACCAAAAACGCATTTCGCATGCATACACACACACACACACACACACACACACACACACACGCAAAAAAGGCGAAATTGTTCCCATAGCACGCATTTCATTCAATTCGATGTAAAGCTGGTTTTTTTTCTCTTCTGTTTGTTGGTTTCATTGTTGCAGCAGCAATCTGACGCACCACGTCCCATTCGACTGTATTCGTCGGCATCAGCTGAAGAGGCGACCGAATCATCACATAATTTCGACACAACAAAGTCCACATTGACCACCGTAAAACCATCAAAGCCACGCTGGTCAACATTGTTTGGTCAAAAGAATCCACACCAAGGTCAATTGTGCGAAATATTGAACAGTTATGCAAAGAATGGTGTACCTCAATCGAAAGCGTTTTCTTCGTTTGAACATTCGGATTTTGTACCATCGCTGCAATACATCAACAACATACATGGTTCGTGGAAGGAATTTGTTAACGTATCCAATATGAAAGAGCATGAAATCAAAATTCAGTCTGCCATTTGGGAATTAGTTACCACCGAAGTAGATTACATACATGCGTTGCAAACGGTTACTGAGGTAAATATAGACGATAACGCAAAAGCCACATTTATTTGTAAATGTGGAAAATGCAATAGAAACGATTTCGCAAACCAACCAAAACAAAAAGCAGAGAGAGAGAGAGAGAGAGCACGGCACCAAGTCATGGCACCTGCAGAAAAAATATATAAAGCGAAAATCAAACGCACAATCAGACCAAAAATCACATACAGCAGACAATTGGATTTTCGCACACAAAACCACTTAATAATTCAACATGATGGCCATTTATATGTTTGCACTTTTTCATTTATTTATTTCTTTCTTTCTGTTTTTTCATTCTCTGCCTCTCCTCTCGGCCCACACACTCTGTTTGAGTAGCTTTTTTTATCCTGTTTGGAGGCAATCCAATCCAACCGAATTTTAACGGACATTGATCAAAGCAAACTATTTTCAAATATACGAGAGATTTGTGAAGTGAACATCAAGTTCTGGACCTTGTATTTGTATCCAATGGTAAGTTTGGGCGTTGTTCAATGAAATAAACCTAGATTAAAGCTTATGCAAAAGATAACACATGCATCTTTTAAACAACTTCCGTACAAATAATTTTTAATCTCAAATGGAAACAGGTACAAAATAGCATACAAACTGGAGCAAAAATGTGCATCGACTACTTTCGGCCGGGTTTTGAAAACTTTTCAACGATCTTTTCGCCGTATAAGATCTATTGTGCAGAGCAGAGTCAATGTCAGTACACTTGTAAAGAGTTAAATGCAAGCAATACATTATTCACATCATATTTAGCGTGGTGTGAAGCGCAAAAACTCTGCAATCGGTAGGTTTTTTTTGAACGATTTCTGAACGATAGTGGTCGAGGAGCGGAGATTATCATAAGTTCTTTCTTTTTCCTTTCTGGTTTATTTATATCTATCACTAGAGTGAAATATAGCGATGAAGCGAGCATTTAAATTGCATAACAATACATAAAATGCATTAAAATTGTAAAACAATAGAGTGTTTGGTTGCGTGAGTGTCCGTTTTTCTTGTTTGTCTCCCTCTCGTTCTCTTTCAATATCTGTATGTGTGTATATGTGTGCATTTAATTGTTGATTATAACATCCGCACTGAAGCAAAACATTATGTGTGTGATTTACTCAAGCACTTACACGAGGTAAAAGAAGCTTATTGTAAGTTACGTAGCAAATTGACGCTCTTTTCAATTCAACATTTCCGCCTTAGCATCATTTGCTCGCTTCACCACATGTTCACTCTATCTTTACCCCACTATCGCCTCGACACACAATCGTTTGCACCACATAAGTTTCCGCTCGTACGGTACAAGTTGTACTGCTTTATACTCGAAATAATCCCAACATACGGTGTGTCTCCGTATGTGTGTGTGCGCATTTCTTATAGCTTGCGATTGGCAGATATTCTAGTAAGGCCTACACAAAGACTGACTAAATACGGATTGTTATTGGGAGCAATAAGAAAGCATGTGGTTGACGAAAATGATGCGGAATCCTTGGACTTGATGGTATGTATTCTTCGAAATAATGCATGTCATTATTTTTTTCTTGTGTGTGCGTATATTTGGATGAGCGCATTACAACTACAATGACGACGACGACCTAGCCCCCTTCCCCTAATAGTCTTTGAGTCTTGAATTCGTTCAGTCTCATTCATTGCCCCGTCGCCAAAGTGTAATTCGATAATCACTCATATTCAATATAATACAGCACATTAAACAGCGGCATACTTCTCTCCGAACATTCATTCATTACATTAAGTTACGACCACCGAAAAAATCCCTATACATATATATTCATTTTGACATGCATGCTATATATAGCAGGCATCAAGCTTGTTTCATTTCATCCCTGTTCCACCAAGCACTTCAGTAACATATCAGTACACACTCGTCACTTGCTCCCTTTCTTCTTGCCCCGTTGTGTCTGTTGTCTCCTGGCGCTTTTTCTCTATACACACACATAAACATATCCATATACTATATATAACCATATATTATGTAATGAATATAAATGATCATAGATTCACTGTGTGGAAAGTTTTGTGTTCGGCGTGAATACACACTTGACAATGCGTCAAGAAAACGAGCGGCTAAAGGGTATAATGGCGCGTATCGAATCATATGATGTTGTGGTAAGTAATTAATATGGAAAACCATTTTGCTTTCTCGTGATTGTTGTTATTAAGCTTCAATGTTTTTTTTTATTTTATTTTTTTTTCATTCGCTCACTCTTTCCCTATGTGTGTGTTCGGGTGTGCGAGCGTGCTTATACTTGGCTCACATACAATTTATCCAAGTAATTATTATAATTTTCACGAACCGTCAAGACGGCAATGCACAGCTGCCATAATCGGCATGCCAATACAACACGAATTCCAACATACATACCGTAATAAATCGTCTCTTTGATATTATAAATTTGTAACAATTCGGTTTTGTAATCTAACATTGAATAATGCTTTCTGTACTTTTGGTTTGCCCTCCCGCTAAAATGAACCGCAATCAGTTAATATAACTTGTTTGAACTAACCGAAACAGAAGAGAAACGAAAAAAAGTCCATTCTAAATGGATTCAACATAATTCATGTTGTGTGGCGCATTCGCCATTGTTTCTGGAAATGCTAACTGCGTATGCCCTCATCTTGATTTTTTTTTTCTCAGACCAAATACAAGTGCAAAACCCCGGAAAAAACAACAACCGTTGATCCCCGACTGTTATGATGTTAACACTTTTTAGCATTAGTCGACCGTGATCAACCACCATGCATCTAAATTCAGTATATGAAATATTGGTTTAATCTAAAACGTTAAAATATATTCAAATGCCAAAATTCTATCTGTGTGTGTGTTTTTACTTTTCCGCACACGAAGTGTGAAGGAAAGTATAGCGATCGTCGTGAAAATTTTAAATTTTCGTTGTATACACGATAACTTACAAAATAGTAGAGCGATTTTGCTTCAATTTGGCCAGGATGTAGCTTACGTAAATATCTTGGATGTATCAGAAGTTGGACCAAATTGAGCCAGTCCATCTGGTACTTTTGCTACATCATAGATTTTCATCCAAGGGTCCCCCCTTGGATTTTTTCGGATTTTTTTTTTCACCACAAAAAAATGCATTTTTTGGTTATTTCTTAGTCTTCCTCGAGATTTTTTCGTGGTAAACCGTGTTAAACGATGTTTTACCACGGTGGCCGACCATGATGGTCTGTTTTTAATTACTTTTTTCGCTTCAAAATGCATTTTCTGGCTATTGCTGGCTGTTTTTTATATGTTAGCCGTGTTAAATGGTGTTCTAACCACAATGGACGATTTTGATGTCCTTTTTACTGTTTCGAAAAACCCACAAAAATTCCTTGTATACACGATAACTTTCGAATCTCTTGAGCGATTTTGTTTAAATTTTGCAACGTGGTATCTTATGTAAATATCTTGAATGTATCAAAAGTTGGACCGAATTGGACCAGTCTATCTGGTACTTTTGGTATATCATGGAATTTCACCCAAGGGTACCCCCCTTGGATTTTTCGATCGAAAAAAAAAATTCTATAATTTTTATTACTGTTTTTACACGATTTTCCCATGGTAAGTGATGTTAAATGGTGTTATAACACGATGGTCGACCACGATGGACTTCATACCATTTTTACATAGTATAGTCAATATGGGTATCATATGAAAGGTCTTTGAACGGAGATGAACATGAACACCATCCCGGTCCATCATGGTTATGTTAACACCACTTAACAGCATTTTTTTATATGAATAGTTGACATGGGGGTCATATGAAAGGTTTTAAAATGGGCGTGGACATGGACACTATATCCGTCCATCATGGTGACCATCTAAAATCTGCGGAAAAGTTCGTTTTACATGGTAAAACATTTTATTTTTGTTGTAGCTACCGACTATCAACCATGGTTGGTCGCATTATGCCATTTCATTCCGGACAATAATGTACAGCCATTCTCTTCAATAGAGCAAAAGAATAGGGATTCTATTGTTTGAGTTACACACGATGATATGAACAAAATATGAGATCATAAGGATGGCACTTAAATAATAAATGCGGAACACTTTGAAGAGAATGTGTACAGTTTTCTGCTTAATTGTCTTCACACACACAACACAACACACACACACACACATGGGATGAACAGACTTGTTCACGGAGTTGTTTCAACGTCGAATTTTATATACAAACATACAACACATACACGTGCGTGCTCACACGTCCATGTTTGCACACATTGTGATCCATTTTAATGACGCATTTTATGCATTTTCTGCTTTTATGTCACAGCACAATTGCCAAGATCTAACCATTCGATCCGCTAATTAACTAATTCTTATTTAATTATCCAATTACTGAGCATAATAATACGTTAATTAGTGTGTATTCACTTCACCTTTTAACACATATTGCAATTCATCTAAATTCGAAGCGAAGAAAAATAATAATGTGCATGTATGTGTTGCAGGACACCAACAATGAGAACTTGGAAAAGTTATTGAAACAACACTGCAGCATGTTTGACTTATGTGGCCCGATGAAAGGTTGTGCAACGCCCCAAGAACGACATCTATTTATGGAAGGTGATTTACGGTACAAAGACAGTACGACCAAGGTTTGTTGAATCGATTTTTTGTTTCTATTTCTTCTTTAGTACTTATTATATTGGCTTCTCTATCCGCATTGATTGACCCGTTAATATATATTGATTGTATGCCAGTGATTAATAGATTGTTGAATATGACTCAAAGTTCGCAAACTTGTATATACGACTTGTTTCATTACACTTACGTTGGGTGCTTTTGTTTCAATTAAATTCGTTCTTTTGCTTTGGACTTCGTTTTGATTTTTTGTTCCATCCCCTTGACTTGTACACTTCGAAAGATGTAAATTCTTGAATAATTGTCAAACACGTAAAATCGATCATATTCCGTTAACGGCAGCAACATTAACATTGTATAAATTAGCACTTGTCGAGCATCGAAAATGCCAACAGGAATAAGTGAACACGAATACATTACGAATCATGTTCGCTAAAAGCTGTTGACAGATTACAAATAAAATCAATACTGTTTCATTTAAAATTCACCATTGATGGTGTGTTTGTGTGCAAGTAAATGGTACACAGTCGACGCGCTGTTTTTGTCAAGTTCTGGTGTATTTTCCCTGGTATACATATTTGCAATGGGTCGATTCAGTGTGGCAAATAAAAATATAGGAAGAAGAAAAATCAATCGAATTTTGAAATAACTGATTTAATGTTGATTTCTAGGTTGATGTCCATTGTTTCCTGCTGACGGATTTACTGTTAATCTGCAAGCCCATCGCGAAGAAAGGAATGGGCAATTTAAAGGTAAATACGTGTTGTTAGGTTTTGCTCTCGTCTCATTCATACTTCTTTTTATACATGAATTTTATTGATATTCAAAGTTGGGTTTTGATGAATATGAGCAAACAATCCAATTTGCATTTGATTTGTAAGTGAAAACTCATCTGAACAAAACCAATAAATCGTCAATTGTGGCCAATAAATAACATGGAGATTGGGTGAAAAAGCCGTCAATAAAACGAAATAGTATACCGTACAGAAGATACAGGGCAAAAAGAAAAAAGAGCGCAATGTAGACATTGAACACCCAACGTATCGTCAAGACGCCCGAAGCATATAAACTAGTGCAATATGACAGGGGAGGAAATCCATCATTATGAATTTGAGAGAGATGGCAGAGCACAAAGTAGTATCGGAAAAACTGGAGCAAAATATGAGTAGTCGGCCTATAAACTATGCAAGCATGAATACTTTCGAGGCATCGCTTCGTGTCCATGCATTTTTAATGTTTATGATGTGACTCTCATTTTGCAAATAAATGCTCCATATTCTAGTTTTTGACATCGCATAGTTTTCCAAGCATCAAGTTAAGGATGCTACTGCTTATTTACTGACAATAGGTGAATTTAAAGAGATGATATGGTGCTCACAACTGACACACAAACACCCACACGTGCAAATTAACATATTGAAGTTTCAGAGTTTTCCATCCGTTCCACCGACATTTTCACAGATCTAACGAAATTTTCTGCCATTTTTTCCGTTCTTCTTTCCCCTTTTCCCGAAAAACCAAAAAAAAGGTGATACGCCAGCCATTTCTGACGGACAGATTGAAAATAGCAATGAAAGAAAACACTCTATACCTAATTTATTTGAACGATTGGGAGCTGGCCACATCCGCTTTTACGCTTCAATGTTCCGAAGCACGGGTAAAGTGAAATTCAGTTTTTATTCTAATTTCAAATCGGAATACGAACAAAAAATAAACGGGTTTTTATACAAAAGCTTTAATTCATTCGCATTTTCCATTGCAATCAACTACAACAACAAAAACAACGCTGAATATGCTTTGATGCGTGACTTTGGATGTACGAACGCAGAATTGGTTTGACGCCTTTACAAAAGCAAAACACATTTATTCAAGACTGAAACAAAGCTCACCATTTGATAGTTACAATATTAGATATCACAGCACGGAAACCCTAGGCATCCGAAAATCACCATTGAACAGCTCAATGGGAAGCCGACTGAGCAGTCTGAATAATAGCCACAGGTATGGTGTAGCGCGTTTGGTAGATTATTTTTTCTTCTCCAAACAACGACTCGTGAATGTGTGTGTGAGAGAGAGTCACACACATTTACGGTGTGTCAGTACAATGAGATAAGCGATTTGGTTCGAGGTTTAAATGCTGAAATTATAAATCCACAATTACAATATTTATGCTTCGCACTTTGTTCTGGCAAGCGTTGAATATTGTTGCGCTTTGTTAAAGCCGTTTAATGAGTTTACATTAGGATATCATGAATATTGTCAAACAGTAATCATACGGTTAAATGTTGCCCTTTGACAACAAATGGTGCATTCGACACGCTGCGTTAACACTCGCTTAACCATGGGTATTAGCTGTTGCTGTTGCTTCGTTTTTATTGAAGAAAAACAATGATGTCTGAATACAACATCACATAGGCACAATATGTCATGGTGATGACACATCATGCCGGGGGCATCGTTAAAAAGCATATTTGTCTGGATGGGTATTTATGGTATAAACCAGCCAGTTTAAACCTCGAATCATATTCGTTCATCGCAGGGCTCAAGTACATAATTTTATTTTAATATCTCACTATTTTCTCCGTTCCAATATCAAATATCAAATATCGCATGAAACCCGCTTACACCTCACTCTTTCTGTGTCTCGTGACACAGTGGCTCTGTGGAGTTGAACGATTCGCGCAATATTTCAATGGATTATGAAAAAGCTAGCTCATTATCAAGTGATGAAAGTATGCAAATGTGTTCGGCCGCAGCCGTTCAAGGATCAAGCGGACCGACAACGACAACGAACAAGAAACTGTTACAGTATACACCAAGCACAAAGTACAGAGGCACAACCCCGAATACGTTGCTCATTCAGCCATTCGTTCACTTGGGCCAAAGTTTGCCCAATTTGAATTTGAATGCGTCACAAACGATCAACAACACGCTGCTCGTACCCGGAACATCGTCCGGCCATTCGAATTTATTATCGCCCAGTCAGCGCGGAATCTCCTATCCGCCTCCGTCGCCAACACGGTAACCATTTGTATCCCATTTTTATTACGTAGCTATATTTTGTGTTTCAAGCCACATCACCACACACACACACACACACATATTACATCATGTCTTTCAATCGCTTTGGCTCCATTCACTCATGCACTCATTCATCCAATCACACAATGATCCAATTTCGATGTGTCTATGTGTGCTTTTGTGCGCACGGATTTTTTTTTTCTCGTTTTTCATTATTTTCGTTCGTCCCAAGAGATTTTCCATTTGTGGCATTGTTTTGCAACATTGATTTCATTTTGTGTTGGCATTTTCGTTCTTACCATATCGGTTTCTGCCTTTCTATCTCGCTCACTTTGTTGCATACTAATCGCATTTGTACTTTTGATTTTTTTCGTCTCTCTGTCTTTTTTCCCTATCCATTTTCCATAATCAGAGCAATTTTACGTCGTGGATTTGCATTTTCGGCATCGATTAAGAATCCACCGCTATTAAAATCTCGAAACATTCAATCTCAAAGCAGTATAACGGCAAACGTACCAGTTCCATTGATTGGTGGTGCACAACCAGTGATAACAACACCGCAAACAACCGAAACCACTGTTCAAATCAAAGATACATCAAAACTACAGTATCATACATCGATAACGGGTCCAACAACAAATCAACAACAGCAACAGCAACAGCAACCACACACACAAGTACAACAAAAATTGAGCAATGAATCGATCGATTTGTCTTGTTCAAACCAAAATCCGCAACCCAAAAACGAGCACATTGTTTGACCAACGACTAACGCAAACTTGCAGCACATCAACGGCAGACAAAACCAAATAAAAAATCGTATTTGTAATTACGTTAAGCGATTATGTCTTATATTATTTTTTTGCTTTTGAGATTGTGATTCTAGTATTACTCTGAATTAAATTTCCAACATTGCATAGGAGCTACTGGTAGCGTTTTATTGCGAATTGGAGCGCAAGTCACACAGGCCGCCGAACCGAGCCACAAACAATAAGATACCCAAGAATAAGAAGAGGGAGAGACGAAAGAGAAAAAAAAGAAGAGGAGCAAATAGAAAGAAAACAAAACGAAAACATACACACACTCGGCGCAAGCAAAATAGTCTTGAATTCAAGTATTTTCTTCTTTTTTTCCATTGCAAGCGTCTAATTGTTAGATTTGAACGCGTTTTTATGGCACGGAGTGGTGTGAGTTAAATTGGATAGGGAGAGAGAAGAAAGAAAGCTTCAGATGAAATACCCCGGAACGGTTGAGTTGGTTATCGTTAAAGGCGAACTGAGCATACTCGTGTTGCTATACATACCTTCCTAATATAACTCAATGTCGATTTGGTGCGTGATATTAGAGTGTTTATTTCAATATGCCAGTGACCAGCGAACAAAAAAAAAATCATAATTAGATCGCAAGTATATTTATACAATTTCTCAGCTGTGCTTGTGGCAATGTTATCAGGCAAAGGAAAAATCGAAACAACAGTAAGCAAAACGTGCAAAAAACACACACACACATTTTTTTGACAAAACATACGATTTTCAAATTTAAAAAAAGGGGAAAAAATATTTCGTTTCAATATTTAAGTGTATATTTCACGTAACATACAATTGTGTTTAATACAATACTAATTCGTTAAGAATTCTAGTTTCAAAGTGTAGAATTTAGATGGTGATAGCAGAATTCATTGACAATGACTACTTTGAGTATTTTAAATAAATTTAAAGCAGAAACAAAAAATGTATTTACTTAGTGAAAACAATGGCTCTAAATAACAATATAGTAAATGGAATTAGCGTTGAAAGCACTACCATTAGTTGATAGCGAAAATGATGCACAAGATGCAAACGAAACAAAACCATATGAAATTACGTAGGAATAGCGCGCGACGCGTAATATAGAGTCGCTTTTTAATTGTGAATGTGTGCATGAAGAGATAATTCAGGCGGATTTTTTTTTTTGGCAAAATTTTACAATTTTTACATGATTTGCTTTGTTAAACCAGAAAAGAACACGACCAATAGCTAAATTGGGTAGAAAATACGTTTCGCTTCCATGTTTAATTTAAAAGAAATTATCAAAAAAAATTAGCGGCGAAAAATTAATTTAAACAATGTTTTTTCCTGGTTAAAAGCACAAACGGAAAAAAAGCGTCCCATTGCTATTTTGCAGGTTTTTGAATGTGTAATAATTTTCTCCAGTTTCGTTCTACTTTCCATTTCTTCCTGTCTCAAGTAGCAAGCAACGTCGAGCCCGAACAACTGCACTAACTAAACGAGTGTCACTTTGTTCGCTCTCCATTCACATTGTTCAAGGGCTGCTTGAATTGAGTTTGTTTTGTTAAGCCAAATTAAGGTATGATTTGCTTAATAATATGTTGTAGTATGATTTAATGGGAATGAAGCTCTTTTTATTCCAAACTTCAAACATGCGCTTTCCAACAAATGAATAGAACTCTATGTCTTTCACGATTTTTTTTTTCCTCCAACGAAATTCATTTGTGATGATGATGATGATGATGATGATGATGATTTTTCTTCCTTCGAGCACAAAAAAAAGAACCAGATGAGAGAGATAAGAATAAAACCACTAGACTATCAAAAGGAGAATTGCGTGTCATTGCGAGTGCTGTTGTAAACAGCTGCAGCACTTAGTGAACTGAAGCTAACAAGCAAGACACCGGCATTTTGCGAAATTCGAAACATTCTCATAACACGGAAATTACTATTGGAACAAATCACATAAACATATATACGATATATCATTTGATATTTTGTTGACATCTCTGTTAACAACAACAACAACAACAACCAAACATATTCCAGCTACTATCTTCATCATATCACATCTCACATTTATCATTACATTCGATCTGATCAATAAATACTACACAAACATCACATATACAAGATGATTCTATTTATTGAATGAGTTTGTTATTGTTATTGTTATTGAATGAACACACGCAATACATACACAACAATAGTTCGATAGTCGTCGTATTTTCAAAGCATGAAACTTTAATTTCAAAACTTTTCTGGAAATTGGATCATTTTGAAATAGATGAAAGGACTTCATTTACGTAGAAAAAAAAAGTTTTTAATTTTTTGGAATTTTAATATATCTAAATATCTGGTGTCTGACTCTCAAACGAACGGAATAAAAATGCGAAAAAAAATCTTTTCAACATATCAATATTTTGATGTATGTATTCTAAAATCTGCATAGCTTTAAAAACAAAACTCTAACAAATAAGTGTAGTTAAATTGGTATGCATTAACGAGTCACACACACGATTTCACCGCTTTGTATCTTCAAGTTAATTCGCAGTCACAGATTTGTTAATAGATAAATAGAAGAAGAGGATTATACACATGTTGCGAATTGTACCTTTATAATGAACAAAGAGAGAAAAAAACACAAATTGTAACCTTAAATTAAGAGATTGATTTATGTTGAAAATTCACCGTTGAACATGTATACTCTTTTTGAGGCGTTTGGTCAAAATCATGATTAGAATCCGGTTTACTTTTTAGCATTTAGCGACAACACATACACATACGCCCACATCTATCACACACACACACACAGAAAAACCCTAAAACTGTGAATTTGTCACGAAATACGAAATTTGCCCGAAGCGAATCAAATGCATATTGTATTTCATGCGGTGTTTTCCATTCGTTTGAATAGTGATTGGGTGTCAGTTACAAATAAGAAGGACTTGAAACAATTATCACAAAATGGAATGAAGAAGAGAACGAGCGAAGAAACAGCGGCGAAAACCATTTCAATTCACTTTGACATTGAGATGTATGTAAATGTGAAACTATTTATCTCTGTTCTCGATATCAAAACACTGTTTATCGTCACACATGTAATATATGAATGAGCTTCACATACCTGAGAAGAAAAAAAAGCACATAGAGATTACTCTTACCGTAGACGAAATTCGAGCCATTGCGTAGCTCTCTAATTATAATCGGGCTGCATATGGAATGAATATCAGTTTCTCCGAAATTTCGTGCACATCTCTTTGATGTTACGTTTGCTTTAAGGGTTTTAAATAGGGAGAGAGAGAGAGCGTTACTTCGATTGGGATGTGCATGTCGCACATGGGCGGTTCAAGCTAATTCTCTTCTTCTCCTTCTTTTTTATTCGTTCCATTTGAATATTTTAAATGCGAACGAACTTTTCAATTATTTCAATAGTGAATTTTATTGTTCTCTGTCTGAATTTGTCCAATAACAGAATTAAAACCTAGTGTGTTTCATTTTGATAACATTTTGTGATTCGAATAAACATTTTTTTTTGGTTTGGTTTGGTTTGATTTGATTTGATTTGTAAACAGTCTAACAACGATATAGAAATTGATAAAACAAGTAAATAAGAAATATAAATAGCATAATATCGAAATGTTTCACATCATTCCGATTCAGAAAAAGTTTTGTTTCTGTTTTTCCTGGTCTAATACAATTTGTTCGTCCTTCTGTTTATATTTGACACAATAAAATAAATACGATATGTAATTAGAACGATGTTATTGTTGTTGTTTTCTTCTCCTCTGTGTTCTCGCTGCTTTTCATCTATGCTGTTCAATCCGTCTACTATGTAACCTCCCATAAAACGGAGTTTAGCTTTCGTTTTGGTCTTGGCTTTGCAGCAATTTCAACATGAGCATCCAAACCGTCACTCACTCGACTCAACCGTCTCGCCCAGCTTCCACGCAATAGCCCTTGACGGGTTGATGTGTGATTTTGAAAGTTTTGCATTGATTGTAACACATCGTTGTAGTCGATTTGTTCCTGCGATTTTTTCAATCCAGTCTGATATTTGGCCTCTTTTGCCAGCAACGCTTCACGTGACATTTGCGTTTTCACCTCAACCGGAATGTCTGGTATTACGAACTGCATCAGCCCGGTTATTATGAACACAATATGCTAGTCATTGTGGCACGAAAAGAAATGAAAAAAAAAGAACAGAGAGAAAGGAGAGAGACAAAAGACAGGTAAAATCAATTTCAAGTGTCTTCTAACCAGCGGTAAAAGTGCAAAACACATACTTCAAACACAACAACAAATGCAAGACGAGCAGCAAAAACATGCCAGTAATGCGGACTGTATCCGTAGTTCTCTTCGATCGGTAAGGTGATATTTGGTGGGTTCCTATTTAAAGTGGACAAAAAATAATTGCAATTGCACAATCACTGATTTCCAAATGTGTTTCATTGAATGACAAAAAAAGAAAACATTTCTGAAAATTGAAACTCTTACCGATAGCCACGATACTGGCATATATCATGATCTTCGGTGGCGATTGGCCTCCACTCTGGTCTATAGTGGGATGTGTTGAATTCTGTTCGTTAAATAAATTTGAAAAGAGACAATATGTCAAGAAAGTGTTTAGAATGATGGTTGGAAAGCTCCTCCGTAAATATTTTAAACGATAATAATGTGGGCATTTTGCGCGCATTACCTGACAAAGAATGGTCAATATATCCCCATAACGATGAATCCGCTGAGTAGACATATTTGTAAACCATCCTAGGTATATAGTCGCTGGTATAAGCGATTACAAAGGCATTTGAAACAACGGCAGCGTAGGTAAGCATTCGTAAAACACCAAACCATGCACCAATGTCCTCAGCACGTTCAGCCAACGGTCGCCGAGCTTGTGCCACCATTTTGAATGCATCAATGCGAATCTCCGCGATGTTGTTGAGCAACGCAAAGAATGGAGCCAATGGGAATGCAGCCACAAACAATGTTACAAATCCATATTGCAATACTATCAAGAAGACAGTTTCATCATTTCGGTTTTATACCGCTACTAAAGTTTTCAATTAAGCGCAACTCAATTTGAAAGTTTTAAATTTCAACGTACTCATTTCTAAATACTCGTCGAACAGTGACAATCGACCAGGGTCTTGCATGTGATAGTCTTCTTCCCACGCCATGTGTAAATGCTGCTCGTCTTTTGTCTGCTTTTTGTGCTTGCGTTGACGCCACCAATTATACATTTTCCTACACATACAACATACATATATACGCAATTTTTTTAAAAATGAAAATTTCCAAATAATTTGTGCTCATGTAAAAGTAAATGTTTCACATCAACACTCTCACTCGCACAAAAACTGGCCAAAATACTCACGGGAACACGTATTCCATGCAATTGCCCCAAATTTGCTTTCCCACCATGATGATGGCCAATTGAATACACAGCTCACTGAGACATCCGGCCGGATCACAAATATCACCTTTTAAACGATAAAATTCACTTCGACGCACCACACGATCGCCCGGATGCTCATAGAATCGTCCCTTGAAAAATGCGATGTAAATCAACGAACTGTAGTAATTCATAAACTCAAAAAAGAAAATTTTGAACGTAAACGAGTCCTCATATTCGGTATGTGTACGAGGATTTTCCATATTTGTCAATCGAACAGCCACTTTATGGTAAATCTATGGCAATGAAAAGAAACAACATTAAACAAGTTGGATGAATATTTGATTTGCGATGATATGCTTTACGGCAGCCGTTTTTTAAATTATGAATTACACAGAGAAATGGTTTGTAACTCACCCGTGTCAATATCATGATGATTATCAAGTTGATAGTTGCAGCAGTGATTGTTGTAAATATTTTGGCATGTTTTCGCAAAAAACCACCCGAACCGCTATAAACAGCCGATACAACCGAAATACGATAGATGATTGTTCCCAGTACAGCTGCCAACACCACTAAAATCTGTCCGATGGGAATAGAAAGGAAAACGAAATGGTATGTTATCAATCAATTAGCGAGCGAGAGTAAGCGGCTTCTTGAACCAAATTTATTTGCATTTGATGAATATTCAGACCATTAGAGTGACAACGCTAGCAGTCACAAAGTAACGGTAGATCTTGGTCCACGTTGGAATGTATGGTTCACGTTCTTTTGTCACTGGATTCGTGCGAAAAGTCTTTGCGGTGGCTTCGAATTCGGGTCGATTTTCTTCGTCTTCTTCAATGTTTTGCAGGTCCCATTCCCAAACGATGAGGGCCTGCTTGCGTTTCCACATTTCAAGAAAAGTCGTCGCTAAAAAAAAACAATCCATCAAAAATCGTATAATCAAACATTTGGTTCGAAAACTATCGATCCACAAAGGAAAGAAAACCAAAAACAAAAACAAAAATTTCAATCGCAATGCAAAGCCATACCCCAAAACGACATGAATATTGCAAAAAATACGGTTGAAGGATTGTCAAACAGGTAAGTAATTCTAGAAAATAAGCATGAATCGTGCAGTTTTTGATATTCGCATGCTTTATCACATAACGGGCACAACGTGATGCTCCCCGGTCCGGTAATATTACAAATCTCTTTGCTCGGTATATTGTCGTTTGACTCAATCGTAATGATGCCGTAGAGAAAACAAATTGCACCAACGATTGCCGGATAGATCAGCATGTTCGTATAGAAACCGAGCCAACAGAAATAGAGCGCAATTTTATCACCAAAATATCGTCGAACCAAGCACAACGGTTGCTTTTTGTACCAACAATTTGGCCGGGCCCATGTCAAATACAACAGCTAGACAGCGTTGCAAGTGGTTGAGAGAAATAGACAGACATACAGAGATAGAGAGAGAGAGAGAGAGAGAGAGAGAGAGAGAGGGAGGGAGAATAAAGATAAAAGTCAATTTAATGCACTTGCTACCACCGTCTTAATTTAAAGTCTTTCTATAGAGACATTTTTTACTCACTCTTCTGTCGTAGACAGAACCAGACGAATGTGGCCTATCGTATCGACCTTCGTGCAGTGGGAAGCATGCTAGAAATGTGCCATCAGCGAGCAGCCGTCGAATCCCAACCTAAGTGAAAAACAAAACCGAAAGCGAACAAGAAGGGAAAAAAACACGCGCGTCATTTGAAAATTGGTGTAAATTAAATTATATCCATTTTAAAAGCAAACTCACCTTCTCTGAATCATCGTATTTGGTACGTAGTAGTACTTGCATCACCATCAGACTGCGTTGGGAACTGCAATAGCTTGTGCATCGGTCTTTTACGATAAATCTATTGAACAAAAAAAGAGAAATAAATGTGTTTTTCTTCGCCATTGGAGTCGACATTCAATCTATTCCAATAAGTTTACGGTTACGTACTGTTCATTCGGATTTCCATTCGCATTGGCATTTGAAAAAGTTGCTTCACCATCAGCGATTAGCTCATGATACGCGTTTATTTTTCGAAAGTAGTTTACGAACGATCGCCAAAAACTCGTATCTAACACCGACTTTTTCTCATCGTCCTGTTTCGGAAACAAAATTCAAAGACGAAAAGAAGAAGAAAGAGAAAAGAAAAACGAACAAAAGAGACGTTGAAAGAAATCAACTGTATTTACTCCAAGAGAATCACCATTGTTAACATGTTACAATTTTACCCATGCCTTGACACTGATGGTTATAAAGCGTTTCACCGGTAATTTTAAGTTTAACACTTCGGCATATCTAATTTCCGATCGCCTCGGCAAATGGATCTTCACAAAGCAAGTTTTCTCATCGAATGATTCGGATTTGTCCTCGATTTCCAGTTCAAGCCCATCCTTGACGAGATTATCTAAAAACGCATTTCGTGCTTCGCGTCGTTTTGCCTCCAACTCAGTCATAACGCCTTCGCTTTCCTCCTCGTAACATAGAATCATATCAATTTTACGCCTTCCATCGCGAAACATCAAACTTTCAGGATCTTGGTCCTGAAATCAAATGCAACAAATGCATTAAATCGACGAAATGTTTCAGCCAAATCATGGAAAAATTATTGCACTCTCTCAACAATCAATATTTATAAAAACTCCGCTCAAGGCGTGCAGTGCACTTCACGTTCGATGCCGCCAAAGGAAAAAGGAAATCGTGCACTAACCTCTTGCTTCTGCGGTCGTTTATTGGAACCGTCTTCGTTGGAGGAAAAACTAGATCGACTAAATAGGTTCTCGTTATTGGAAAGTTCCTTGGCTATATTCGCAATGGAGGGCTTTCGCTCGTGATTTATAAATGTAGTTTGAGCTGATGAATGATTCGAAATCGAGTGTTGATTTCGATTTATTACTGGCATTTCGTTGACTATACTCGAATTCGGTGTAACATCATTTTCACTGTCAATGGAATCTCCGACTAGCGCATCCACTGATTCCATCGGTGTGCCAGGTATATTTTCCGTTTTAACCGTTGGCCCAAAAACATCACTAGGGTTATGGGAAATTTTTTTTTTGGTTTCAAGAAAAAAAAAATTGGTGGCGTTAGTGGGTGTTAAAATTCAAATAAGAAGAAAAAAGAAACAAAAACTTGTGAGGTTCGCGTCATCACAAATACTGATTCAAGTCAATTCAACATATCAATTGTATACATAAAGGTATTTGACATTCATTGCTTGTTTTTTTCGTCTGACGTTAATAGGTTTGGGTTCAAAAATAGCTGAAAATGGTGCGTTTCGTGTGGAAAAGTCGAAGACTTTTTATTTTCGTTTAAAAATGCTCTTATTTTGGTTAGTTTCAGAAACTTCAATCGTACAATTTGTACATTCATTGGCAAATAGAATATTTAGTGCACACAGGTAGCTGGGACAGCATTTCAGGGCGTCTTTCGTTTCTGATCTATAAATTATATTTGAGAAACATATAAAAATTCTCAGGCTTTACTATGCCATCAATCTATCAGCATAAATGAATTAAGCAAATAATTTATCAGATAAATTATATGAGTTGCATTGTTGTAACGCATCTGCAGAACAAAACTTATATTGATTTGAAGGGAATTCCCTTCCTCGGATTTTCCAAGTCAAATTTGAGACTGATCCGAGCGAAATTCGGCAAAAATAACACAATTTAGCATTTTCGTAGGAAATGAATACTGAAGGACTTTACTCGCAGAACACATTGGACCAGGTCGGATCCACGTGCTACACAAGACTCATTTCCAGCTAAGTAAAATTCACACAGAACTTTTGGTCGGCTGACAGTCATTTGAATGAAAGATATGCGATTATTATAGAAGAGTCCATATTGTGGATCATAGAATAAAAAAATGAATAAATGTGAATTTGTTCGAATAATTAAAGAAATACATTGAACTTAAATTTAAACTTAAACTTAAATTTACGGTCCAGAAAAAAGGATGGCATTTATCACATCAATGGTCAAGAATCGAAACTGTCAGTCATCATTATGCATGTTTCGCATTCGGTTTTTCTTTCTTTCGCATGATTTTCGTTTTTATCAGAGCGTGTTATGAGCTGACGTCAGCAGCACTAACTAACGTCAGCTGCTGATATTAGCTGCTGACGAGTATGCGTTGCGTTGTTTTAACGCATTTGCAGTACAAAAATCGTATTACTTTATGGGTGTCAAGTCAAGTTTCATTTCAAAATGCACGTGATAGCCAGAAGTGTCAATAAATTATCATTTTTATTGCTCAATGCTTCAGTCAGGCTCTGAGCTTTATTGTGATTGTTGTTTTATTCATTTGGAAATGGTTCAGTGTTAAGATAGAAATGCACAATTAATTTGCCAGGTGGACGAATGGAAATTTTCCTATACATATATTCAAAATGCAATCGTTGCGTGGGAAATTTTCATTCAATTCTCTATTAAATAAATGAAGATATGTTTGTTTTCGTTATTTCATACGTCAATGGTGTTTTGATTTAAGGAAGTTTTTCATTGTCCCAACCGTGTGTGTCTCAGCAATTATTTTTCGTTTGTTTTTTTTTCGGTTCGAAAGCTTCGATAGACCATAACCCAAGACTGATGGAGTGGCGAGCGGGAAAAAATGGGAACTAAATAGCAACAGTAACAACATTTGTTCGTAAAACTATAAATAATTCACGAACCTAGTTCATCGAAGGCGCATAAAACGTTACATCCATTCGACATGTAGATGATTGTTTTTGAACGCCATGCGTTTCAAAATAGATCTTGATATTATTGATCTGGTGAATAAACGCTGGAAAATACATGCCAATAACGCGATAGCAATTACGGGGCATTTTTTTCACTCCCTCTCACATTCTTTCTCTACCCGCACGCTCTCTCTCTCTCTCTCTCTCTCTCTCTCAGCTTTTTAGCTTTTTGTCGCACTCAATTCACTCCAACACAAATGCTAACATGTGGCCAGTTTATTTGTATAACATAGTTTCTGTTGTAACATACCATTTTTTTCGATGTTGTTGTTATTGTCAGTTTTTATAGGGCAATATTCGGCACATACAACAACACCCTCGACTCAAAGTGATTTGTGTATGCACGTACGACCAATATCAGTTGAAATATGAAGTGAATGGCGATAGAAAAAAAGTCGAATTGTAGGCAATGACACAAATGTGTCTAAAATTACACATTAATATCTTGTGACATTTCGATGAGTTAAAAGGTAGAGGAAAAGCAGAAAGAAGAGATGGGAGTGAGAGGGAGAGATAGAACAAAAAAAAATGTGTGTAAAACACTTACACCATTCGAAATTCTAACAAACTTAATGAGCCTACATGTTTTCCACTCATTTCATTAGGCGTTCATCAGCACCGAAATTGCTTTTCTAATGAATAGTGACTGTTGTATCCAATTGAAGTGACGTGTTGATTTATTTGATTGTTCGAACCTAATGGGGAGGGGGTTGGTCTCTGGTGGCCGATTTTAAAGTTTGACTATTTGATGCTCGCTCTAAATAGACATGAGTGTATGTGTGTATGTGCAATTACCAATTCATTCCATCGACAAGCACTTGTCAGTTTACGTCAACCCGAATATCGTTTCCCTTCTTTACGTTGAATGACGACGCAACTGCAGCCAATCAATACATTACACACATTCAAATTAAAATAAACTATTGCTCTAATTTTTGACTAACCTTTTTTCATTGATAAGCTCATCGGCTGGCCGTTGTTCAATGGGTTTCAATGGGATGCGAAGAAAGTTCGGACTATTCACAATATCATTGGAGTGCGTGACATCGTCCGACGTCATATCTGCTTTGACATCACTGTTGCTTTTCACTTGATCCATATTCACTGACGTATCCATAGTTGTTGATCGAACCTGAACCAAACTCTTGTTATGTGCACTTATTGATCTTATGTTATCGAATTTATGCCTAATATTCTGATTATTCAATTGAGCCTATTCAAAATCAAAATATAGAGATCACATTACTTAATCAACTTTTCGATTACAAACAAATCAACGAAGTAATAGACACAACACACATACACACGTTGCATATGTGAAAACATTAACAGAGATAAATTATTTAAACGATCATTTGAGTGGTCGAGAATAAAAATGACTAAAGTTGAACCACTTATGGATAACCGTAACACAATATTCTTGATTTTTAAAAGTGCAACATAAATTCTGTTGCCAAAACATGTACGTTCTTGTTTCCTTACTGCGCACTTCTTTTCTACGGTGAAGCAGACCGCTTTTTTGATGTGTATAACAATACGGGTAAAACACCGGCGCTCCGAGGTTTTCATGCAAACTTCCCATGTAGACGATCGGAAACAGGCAAAAATCGAAAAAAAAAGTTAAAAATTTTTTTTCGATTCTCATACAGTATTTCATGTGCCCAATCCAATGGTGTTATCGGCACATCGAAATTCGCGCTCCTTATCACTTAATTTTCACTCTGAAGCCAAATCACAACCAAAACCACCATTACAATGAATCATCATTCCAATGGACTTGAAAGTGTATCGAACATTTTTGCTTCAATTAAAGTGAAACACGATTTCTATAGTCCACAGATATTTTACGATTCACTTACAAGCGAACAGAATTTATGTTGCACTTTTAAAAATCAAGAATATTGTGTTACGGTTATCCATAAGTGGTTCAACTTTAGTCATTTTTATTCTCGACCACTCATTTATGTTGTTTTGAAAACATGAAATTAACTAACATATAATAATGCTATCCGTTTGCCATCAATTACTATAATTTCCATCCACATTAATTCCAAATTCAAAACCATTAACCACTGACCGTTCCTCAATTAACATTATTCGTTTAACTTTTTAGGGACGTTCATTTGAAATAATTTTTCTTGTCTTCAAGATGACTTCTTTAAATTTCGTTTCTCGTTTAAATCACTACCGAAACCACAAAATTCATCACATTGTTTGTCTGATTTGTATCAGAATTGGTACACTTATCACCAGCGTTCTCATTGAAGGAGGGAGGGTTTTAACCAACCGAAACCGATGATAAGTTATCACGAAAAAAATAAAATGAAAATAAAAATAACAATTCAAAATCTTAAAATCTACTATCAAAAATTATTGAGCAACAAATATGTGATATGAGTGTGGAGTCAGTCAATAGTGAAGCGTTCGAAAGTTGTGATCACGGCTGACTGTTGTGCGGTATTGAATGGATACTGTGGTAATTCAACGTGGTTGACTTAATTTGAGAAATAATGAAAAAGGCGGTCGATGTGTTGATTTGTTTTTAAATACATTGGACAAGTAAAATAGATACGTTCATCGTTTACCATTTACGGGCTGACGTATATACATCAAAATAGAAACGCGCACACTAACACAGTGTTACATATTGCTGTTGTTGTTGTTCGTTCGTCCGTTTGTTCGTTTTTTTTTCTAGTCGGTCAGCAATTCCAAAAGAACCATGCGTTATCACTCATTTCCAAAAAGAGCGTCTTACGAGTATTGATGGTTTGGTTTGAATGTACTTCTTTAAGGGGTATGCACAAATTCAAGCAACCCACGCACAATTCATATGGTGGCTCATATAGATAGATAGATAGAGGATATATTAAAACAGAAAATCATGCTATTCTGAAATCAAAATTAAATGCCAACCGAGAAAATAATGAATAGGAAGAAAAATCCGAAAAATATCACACATTAAATATGCATCATTCGGGGGTTGAAGATTAAGATTTATAAACACCTTAGTAACATTTTAAAACCGGAATTACAAAGACGGTCTAAATGAATGAGCCGCATTCAATTCACAAAAGCGTACATTGTTTGAGTAAGTGAGCGAGAAAGAGAGAGAGAGTTCGTGCGTCCTTGATTGGCTTTTGTGAATGATAAATGGGACAGTAAGTAGGTAGTTCAATAGATCGCTTGAAAATTTAAACATTTTATGATCGTGCGTGTGATCGTGTATGAATATTTGTGTTGAAACGATGTAACGAAAATAATTAGATGCCACGAAATGGCATCTTATGTTATTATGCATACCCAGATCTATCCACATAACAACATTCGATTGAAACACATTTTCACCTCATTCATAAACACATAATGCCACTTATGTTGTCACATTGAAAATTGTGGTTTTGCTGCTTGTCAAAGTGCCATTAAATGTGGCCCCATGTGCGCCATCATTTTCCAATGGTACACGCATTTGTTTCGTGTGTCAAACGTATTTAGAATAAAATAAACGTGTGATTATTTCCACATTTTAGAGGCTCAATTATGGTTGGAATTCCGGTTGTCCTTATCCCCGACGATACGTATATATATATATATGCAACAAGTCAATTTAAACTAATTTCAAATTGACTTACACAACCACACATTCGTCGATTTTTCTCGCCAACACATTCGTCGTACCGATATGTTTTATTCGTATCTTAAGTTGAATGGATAATCATATGGTTCAGTATAAAATAACCCTTGAAAATAAGCCGAACAAAAGCAACAATTAAAATAAATCAATCGATCTCAATTTCGTCATATTAGTGATCCTTTTAGCTAACGGCAAATCGTCAATTTTGTGCCCGTATGTGACTTAAGACTATTGAATAATATTTGAAATTGCCGTATTGCATAGCGTAAACGGCCGTGGAGAGGGAGAGAGAGAGAGTGTGTATGAGCGCGTGCGAAAAAAGCGCATACGTTGCATAGTACCCTTGAGAACTGAAAAATGTGCAACCGCAAAGGATATTGTAAATGTAAGTACGTTGCATAAACGCGGCTCATCCAAAACATTTCGGAAGCGCGCGCGATGTGGATATAATGCGCCCACTTCACACAAAAACACGATGATTTTCTATGATTCATATAATATCACCCGATGAAAATGGGTATGATTAGAATGTGACACGATTGGCCTTGTTTTGACTGAAAAACATAGTAAACGCCAACACTTTGCGTTTGTGTTTTGTTTTGTTGTTATTGCTGCCGCTGCTGTCGTTGTCATTCTTGTTGTCGACGTTGTTGTTGTTATTCATTTCAATTCACTTCTGTCGATGTATAAAAGTAATCTGGCCAAAGTAATATGGGACGATTGATTTTCGATTAGTCAATGTACTAAACAAAACAAAAAAAAAATACCGAACGCCGTCGTGCATTCATTCCAAAACGTACAACACACATATTGAGTGACACTGATCAGAAATATGATTCGTTACTTGTGTTACTTTGTTGCTGTTTTTATTTTTCACGTGTTTTTGCCCCATAATGATTGTCTACATATAATTACAATCGATAGTCATTCAACTTACGTGCAGTTGACGTTCCACAGAACATGGATCCTGATAAAACCGATGCGTTGACTTTGCTGGACTGCTTTGAATTTTCCGCATTCGATCATGTTGCGCATACTTTTGTTCGTTTTCGATAAAAACGGGCAATATTATCCGCATCGAGTTTGTTTCATTGTCATCACTTGATTCACTTTGTGCAAGTAAATTGGTGCTTTTCACACTGTTTCCCGCCTTCTTGGTCCACTCATCCACAACGTGTTCATTCGTCAATCGATTGTCCACACTTTGATCATTAAAGCTTTTCCGATCAGCTTTGCTTCCTTCATCCATTTTGGATGGCAACTATAACAAACAGAAAACAATTGGCAACAACTTACAAAATTTAAACTGTTTTTTCTGATCAAAAGACACAAACGAAGAATGCAGGTAGGTGCATTGAATTTGAAATTTTTGAATTGCCGTTGCACACTTTTCTTCTATCTTTCACCAATCCATTGCTCTGATTTGATCGCAAACAGCTTTTCCTCTATTGCACTGCATTTAATCAGCAAAAGTGGTTGGAATAATTCCCTCGTACCTCGTTCAAAAAATAAATACAACAAATACTCTACTACAATTTAAATCAAACCATGTTAGGTCTATTTATCTTGTTCGAAATCGATATTTTTTTTTTGATCTGCCTTTTGTTCTTATTATAATTTAGTAATTGATTTCTGATTCAATTGTTCGTCAATGTGACTTGATGAAAATAAATAGGAAACAAAAAAAAAGAAACTATAACTGTAATGATATCCATGCAGACAACGAACGCCGTTGTGCCTCTTGCACATGGAACTGGTGTATATGTTGTTTCGAATTTTCAAAAAATTCGACTGATATGCATGTGAAAAGAAGTTTACGAACAAAGGCTCTCTCTCTGTCTCTCTGTCAGTTATCGGTTTGTATGCATGTATTGAACAAATGCTAACGGTTTTCGATTTAATAATTAATGCTTTAATAAATAATTTACAACAAAAAGCTGAAAGATTCGTATATAGCGTGACTATTGAGAATCGGATTCATCAATGTGGTGTGTTGTCGTACAATTGCCGATGACCAATACAACCTAATGGAAAAATAACCACTGTGGTTGATGTTGTTTTTTTTTCTCTTCTCTAGTCAGTTATTATATGTATGTTCTTGTTTTTTTTTTCGTTGTTGTTCCTCTTCGTTATCCTCGTTGTCGATTCGATTGGCATGCGTTTTGTATCGTATCAAAGCATTGGTTTTGGCTAACATCGTTCTCACTCTTTTCCTTGTCGCCTGTACACATGCACACACACCCACACCCACAGACATTCGCGGTGAAACGTGTGCGTTCGATATGTTCATACGTGAAATTGATGAAAATCGGATAAATATATCAACTATGCAAACGATGTGTGTTTTTTGGAATGCAAGTGCAAGCACACTATTTATGTGGTGTCGCGACCACGTTAGAATCTGTTAAATCCTCTTTCGCTCTGTCTCACGCGCGCCGTTCGTTTATAGTCAAAAATAGTTGGGGTCTATCATTGTCGAGACTATAATGACATGTATTCTGCGGGCAAATAATTCAATTAACCATTTCAATTGATACCCGTCTATACCGTATGTCGTGTACTTAAATCTTGAAAATTTAATCGATTATATCATGTCAGGCTAGTTGAATTTTCATTGCTTTGGCAAACATTCATAACAACAATAAAACCGATTTCGATAGTTGGAAGTTGGACTTTGGATTCGGAAATCTACACTAATCTCCCAGTTCAAATGATTTTTGTCGGTTGTCCGCATGATGACGGACTTGATGCGATTATTACAGGTGTTGTCAGTTATTAATCGGCAAGCCTTGGCTTAACCCTCTACTCCGCCATTTTTTCTTTCCAGAGTTGCGAATACTATAGATATGTTAGGTTTTAGCCGAAAAAAACGGAAACAAATTCTTTACTTCGCAACACCGCCTTTAGGTGGGATTGGCATTTTTTCGACTTTGAGGGCGTATAGCTCGACACCAGCATGCCTTAGACTGATAAAGTAATATATCAATTTAAAGTTGAGAACCTGCCCAATGCAATGCCACTATATTTTATCAATTTAGAATGTGGTACTCAAGTTATGACCCAATTTATGCACCCCGCCTTTTGGCGGTCTTGCGAACTAGAGGGTTAACGGTCGTACGTGCCACTTCAAGGCAATTGAACAAGCCTGGTGTCTATTTGTGTGTGTTCAACACATCGTTCACTTTTGTTGTATTCTCGCAATTATTGAATGGGCAAACACACATATATATGACCTGAATCATTTAAAAAGTGTTTGCGCTTCTTTTGTTGGTTCTCTTATTTGTTTTTCTTCATTCGTGTGCCAATCCAAATATGTGGCCACATGAGGACACCCATGGCTATAATTCTAATTGTTCTAAGCTAAATTGCTCTTAATCAAATAGTGTGTAATATCATTAGTTCAATGACAATTACAGAGAGTAAAAATTGTAATTGAGCCGAAAAAAACATAGAGAGAGAGAGAGAGAGTACGGTTGGAAGAAGACACAGAGTATTTGGAAATCGTTATTTTATTTCTTTAACCACCCCCCCCCCCCCCACCCTTTATTCTGCACTATGAATATTGATTTTTTTTTCGAATTTGCCAAAAGAGCTTCTGCTGTCCTTGCGAATCGAAACAAATTGAGTACACAGAGTGCAGCTCACTGTCGATTCCAATAAATGTGAATGATTCAAGTGTATCTGATTATGGTCAGAATTAGCGGGAACGTAAACATACCGTTCGAACCCATAGTTGAATTGAGCATTGCTCAAGCACTTCGAGCGCATTTCACTGGTGAACCTGAATTTTTTGTTTCTCATTAATAATGAGTCATTATAATATTGTATCAACCCCAATGTTGTTGCATAAATCAAACTGGAAACGGTTGTTTGAATTGAAGCTTGTATTATGTTATTTTATGTATGTACGTAGAAATGTGAGTTCGTCGAAATGCAACTTAAAACAAGGTATGCCTGTCCGCATGTGTGTTCTGTTATGAAAGCGAAGCGATCGAGTTCAAGTTCGTTGTGTGTTCGTTATGCGCTGCACTGCATTGTGCAAATAGACACACTAAAATGTATACTGTGCCAACCATATTTACTTTTGGTTGCTATAGTGAGCAATTCTTGTGTACGTAGCGCAGCGAGTACATACGAATTGGCTCTTATTGGTGGTTTAGTGAAACGCGCTCGTAAGATCGATACATGCTCTTTGTATGGTTTTGTTTGCATACTTTTTGAATGAAAGCTACACATGCCGTTGCGCGCCGCACGCCGATGCCATAAAAATGTTTCATCGAACGGAATTTTTTTTGGCAGAATGCAATTTCAAGTCGGTCCGATGTGATGTTTGTTGTTCGGTTTACTGAGTGAATAATTTTGTTGTTTGGTTTTTTTTTGCGAATCGAAAGCGAAACAAAATGAGTGGCATCAATGTTGACACAATCGGGCTGGCCAGTGGCACTGGAATTGCAAATAATAAATCATTACCACAATCACCAGCCAGCATGGTTTCGTCGGAAAGTGAAACACAAAGCATTAGCGATGAACAAACGCCCAGCACAACCAGGCGAGTACAGTTTTTTTTTTAAATTTTGGCGCGGACCAGTCTATCGATTTATTTGATTAAATCGATTGTGTGATCACATCGCGCCAAGTAAATTTCTATGTTATTTATACACTTCGTTCGTCATTCAACTGCTGAGGTGATTGTTTATTCCATGGGTTTAATAAAAACAATAACGATGGTTGTTGTTGTTTGAATTCGTTTCCTTTTTTTAATAAATACATTTTGGTTTCGTACAAAGTCAAAATTCTTTAAAAATCCATTATTGTATTCGTTTTTTTCTTCCTTTTTTTTCTATTTCTATCACTCTGCGTTTCGAAAAGTTTATAACAAATTTAACTACCATTGATAACTTTATTCCGTACCAAGCGCCCAAATGATAAGGAACTTCAAGAGTTTGATGAAAGTTTTCATTTCCCACGTTCAAACGGAAGCTATTAATTAATATCAAATGCAATTGAACTGTCAATGAAACCTTTACAGTCACCAATTTTTCAAATAAAACTTTTCAAACTTAGGCAATTGGAGGGAGCGCGTCATTCCCTTCAATATGACTGTTCAATTATCAAAACACGACACGGTGTATGTACTAATATCAATAGAGGAATCAAGGAAATTACTATGAAGTAGCCATGACTGATTTCAAAGAAAGAGAAAATCAAATGTACAATTTTAATTTATGCGTTGATATGATTGATCTAGTATACTGGAGAATTCGTCGATGAAATTTAAATCAGAACATATTTTACAGCAGTCAATTTAGAATCGATTCAAAGATTTCTATTTCGTTTTGATTGCGGTTTGAATAGAGAAAAAAAATTACGGGTAAAATACCAAAGAAATTTAGATTTAATAACAACAATAAGAATAAAAACAAAACAGGGATTTCCAATAACAACCGGTTCAATGGAGGAAGGAGCCAATGAAGAGAATTCAAGTAAATATTCATCGATCAAATCATTTTCTATTTACTTCGAAATGAACAGCGAAAAAAATGGTGTTTAATTTAGATGCTGATGTTCCGTGTCCAACGTGTGGGCAATTAACGTTTGCAAGTAGAGTTCTAAGTCATCCATTAGTGTGTGGCCGTTTTAATTTGAATCAATTTGCATTGTTGGATTCGTTTGATGACATCGAATTATTTGATGAAATGCCTCAAGACGAGAATAATGTCATGGAAATTGAGTTGGCAGGCGATGCGGAGCGCGAAATGAATGACACAGATGAAGTGTTCATTGAATACGATCTTGAGCCGGGTCAATTGATTTTCATCAATTCAATATTGGCCGCGAATACAGAGGAAGGAGATACCGACGGTTTGACTCCCGCCATGTTCATCGAAGGTGAAGGTCCGGAGAATGCTTCGTTTCGTGTTCTTAACCTTGACACACAGTAAGCACTTGTCATCGAATGTGTCTTGAATGTCGTCGACAAATATCGTTTCCCTCTTTCGCTTTCGCCATAGCTACTCATAATTCTTGTTTTTATTTCGACTTCTATTTCTTCTCTCTCTCTCGAATAAAAGAGACGAAGAGATTATTGATGTGAACCGATTGATGATACCGCTCGGTTTGATGCCATGCATTCTACAAGCCATGGACAATGGAAGTGGAGATGAAAACTATATTGAAAATGATTTGGAGTATGACGATGATGTTGACGGCGGCGACAACGATGATGACCAACAAAATGAATAGCTAAATCCTTTAGAACTAAGTGGTAATGATAGCAAGGCGAAGAAGAATGAAATGACGAGTCGGAGTTCAAGTGCAAATGAAAATTAAAATACCCAACACAACGACATAAGCGGAATGAAAGACATAATTGAATGGAAAACAGAAAGAAAATAGATATGAAAAATCATCTTAGCAAGTACAATGACAACGTGAAATTGTGGAAATGAAAAATAAAAATAAAAACGAAAAGAAGGAAAATTGGAAAAGAAATTCAACGCCACAAATTTGAATGTGGACAAATGCAAGAACAAAACGAATAAAAATTACCAATTTTCTTTGGTTTTGCAATTCGATGCCAAATAATCTACCGAAGTGTTCTATTTTATGAGCTCTGTTTACCGTTCTTGAACGGTATGTTCTGTACATATATTCACGATTGCAATATTTTCAATTGTGCTTAAGAATTTGGATCTGCACAATAATAATTGGAAAAAGTTAACAAAAGTAGGGGGGATGGAATCAATGTTATATTCGTCCAATATTTTACCATTGCGACACATGAATTTATCGCAAAGAATTTCATAAAAAATATTATGGTGAAACCAAACAAGTATGCGCATCATATATATATATTGCAAATTAAGTCATAAAGAGTTGGAGCACTCGTTGGAATTCCATATTTTTCCAACGTAAATATGTTTCATGAAAAATTTATGAGGCCAAAAATAAAACGGGTTGACGCATCTTCACGGTCGATCGTAATTTTATTTTCATGTATATGTTTTTTTCTGGTATCGAAAATAGTTTTTTGTTGGTCTATCATTGCGAATTTTGACAGTGATTCAGAATTTATTAATAACATTTATTGCGTTGTTTGGAAAATTGTCAATTTATCTATCACTATTCGTCGTTTTGCTTTTCTTATTTAGGTTTTTCTTTTTGTTTCTGCTGGAATTTGATCACCGACTCACGACCAAACGGAAAATTTTGAATTCAAACAGTACACAAGACGCGTTTCATTCTAGAATTAATTTGTTTTTTTTTTTTGGATTTGCTGGACAATGGTGTTGTTCCATATTATTTGCTACGTGATAAATGTGTGCATTCCCATATATATCAAATGCAATTTGCGAGTAGAAAACATTTTCTCATCGACTTTTCCCGATTTCATCATTAATATATATATATAATGTATTAAAAGTGGAATTCTAAAAAAAAATCTATATGGAGTATATATAATCCAAAGATTCAATCTATCCTAATTTGATCTGATTAAATATGTGGAATATATCTGGCTTACTCGATAAAGATTATGCAATTGTGTAACTAGTTACGTTGTCTATATGTGTTCACTTCTTCTGTTCTTATATCCCATTAACTGAAATTAACTTAGCTCGTTAAATTATGTACAAAAATATATTGTAATCAATATGTATTTGATAAATAGTTCTGTCCCTAGTCTATTGGTGATATCTACGGTTTCATGATTAAACGGTCAAAGTTGATAGCTGGAAAATCGAATTATTTTTTTTAGTTTATTTTTCTTCGTTTGTTTCTTTGTTTTGCTTTGTTGTTGTCTTTTTCATCATTTCTCACATTATGTTTTCGCAAAAAAAAAAATTCTAATCATTTTTTTTATTTGCAACAAAAAGATGATAAGCTAAGATTTTCTATGACTTTGTTTCTCGTTTTTTTCTTCGTTTTTTTTCGAAGTTATTGTGTTGTTATTCTATATTGGATTTATTGGAAACAAAGTCTTAGGCTTAACGTCGATCGGTGATGATGTCATCAGCCGCAATGTGGAAATTTGAATTGGAATTGGCCAACGATTTGTGTGTTGAACTCATCGGTGTTAGTTCACGACCCTCATCAATGATGCAATCACATTCATCGGCAGGTACTTGTCGATACCGACGCGATGGAAAGAATCCCATAACAGATAACACCATCGCCTCGATTGCACACGTGTATCCAAGCATCTGTAAACAAAAAGAACGGAAAAATTATTGAATGTCACTTGTGCCGATTTTGCCATGATTCAACTGGAAAAAAAAACAACCAAAACGATGACAAAATAATGCTAACGACAACAAAATGGAACTTACTGCTGATAAAAACAATGTATCCCTTGAATGTTTTGGCACCCACATATATTCACGGGCAAAAAACACCATGTGTATGAGTAACGACGAGCCAATCAAAAATATTATGCTGATTATGAAATAAAGATATGCATTCTGTGGCAATGGAAAAAAACGAGAT
>NW_022601467.1:5388994-5541494 GCF_009176505.1 Sitodiplosis mosellana | reverse complement strand
AAATTCGATTTCATCTGTTTCTGTTGTGCTGGCCACTGGCGCAACCGCCGCCGATGATGACGAATGGTTTGCCTTCATTTGGCCATTTCCGGTGGCGATCAGTGTATCTGCACCCATTTCACGTTTCAATCCAATGGCCTGACGTGCTGGTTTTGGCGGAACCGTTGGCACATCTTGTCTATTTGGCTCAATTGAAACCTGACCATTTATTTTCACTGATCCTTTCTTGAACGATGATGGTATTTTGTTGGTGGCGCTCGATGCGCTATTCTCGTTTATACTGTATTTGTGTGGCTGTTGCATATTAGTCGATTGTTGGGTAAATGTTCCATACCCGCCGCTTCGAAAATTGGATCAATTCTTGACCTTTGCTCCGCTTAATTTTCTCTTTTACCTTGCTCAAATTCAAACTAATTTGAGAATAGAAAACAAAATGTGAAAAAAAAGAAGAAGAAAAAAAAACAAGTAGAAAAAACACTGCTATGAAACCACCACAATTGGTAAAGCGTGTGTTGAAAATAATTGTTGTGTTTGTTGAGTAACGAGGCCGAAAATATACAACATAAATTAAAAGAAAAAAAAGTAAGAACCGCTGAGAGGGTGTGGAGGAGAGAAAGAAACAAATTATGTGTTTAGAAGAGTGATGGAAAGAGTGAGCAATAGCGGGAGCGACAATGAGAAAAAGACACACAAAGAATGCGTGAAGTGTAGTCTAGAATAAAATCAATAAATGATTATAAATAGAAATGAAATTTCGTTGGCTTTCAAGCAAAAGATATATCACTCTTTATGATTCGATTTGTTTGTTATTCTTATTTTTTTTTCTTTTCTTCGTTCTGAATTTTCTTCTCTGCGACCGTGCATTTGATGTATGTTTTCACTTGTGATTGTAGACGTAAAAGCACTTGTGCGATTGACAGTGTAATTTAGAGTTTGAATTTTCGATATATTTTCCTCCTCATTTTCCGTAAAAAAAATTCGTTGGTATTAATTTCGCTCGTTTCTCATTCTCGAATTTTTTTTTTTTCTCTGTTAACTAGTCGTACGGGTCTCGTTTATGATATCACACATTTAAATACCATAATATGCCCGAAAACACGTAAGCATTTTTGATTGACGACGAATAATGCGATTTTCTCTCGAATATTTTCTGTGTTAACAACAAAATGGGGATCCGAAAAATACACACACCGAAAATTCAACTCGTATCTTGTGTTGAAAGTGGAAATGGTTATTCACAACAGAGTGTATATGTACGCAAAAAATGTGCCATGAAAATAACGAATTCAATTACATTTTAAACGCATGAAATTACTTTATTTCACCAGACTCAATTTCACTTCAATTTCACTTTTGTTTCTTTCTAATTTTTTTTTCCTTCTATTTTTCTCTTCACCCGTTTTTCTTTTCTAACACGCAAATTATTCCGAAATGTTCTGTTATCCAAATGAGAAAAAGAACAAAAAAAAAATTCTATGTAAAAGAGCCCGAAAATTTCCGGTAGGCACTACGTGTGTGTGTACAAACGCGTTGCTGTTCACAATGTTGTTTTTTTCGCGACAATCATTAGATTTGATGTGGCAGCCATGTTTGAGATTCAAGTAAATCATTCGTTATTACAATCATTACACACTGCGCCGCATCATCATACACACGAAATTCACCCTTATTCTGCGATACATTCGGGTTCTTGCATGGCTTATGCTCGTACTGAACCAAATACATTGATGAACATCAGATGCAATACACACTCACCGTACACACGGGCCATTTTCATACACAATCAAAGGCAGCAGCACAGCCGTATGCGTATATCAATTGGCTTATGTGTGAATGAACCTGATAGGGGTAGCAGTCGTCAAACTGGCGATAGAGGAAGCAACAAAGAACAGAAAAAAAAATACCGTAAACAATGCACACACACGTTTTACAGTTAGGGGAATGGCGCAGATGTTCACATAAAATACACCATGTATACATGTGCTCTATTGGAACTACGGAACTACTGCTGTTATCGCTATTGAATTATCTAGTACGAAGCATTGCGTATATTTTATACGGTACTCATGGTACGACCGGGGGAAGCGCGAAAATCAAAACTTTTTTATGCGCAATCGAAGCAAATACTCGGATCTCAACATGAATCAATTTTTGATTAATTTAATTATTAATTTGTAAGTGAATTCCGTTTCTTTTTCTGTTTATTTTACGCTGAATGTAGGCCAGTTGTGAAATCAAGTCGAAAGTCGTCCAAAGCCGATGTTGAACGGCCTCCATGGCGAGCGGTTCTCATCGCACCACCACAAAAGGTCAACAAAAATGCTTTATTAAAAGCAAAAATTCTGGATGCCACTCGGCGGGCGCTGTTGGCGCAAAAAATCAATCACGTCGCCACTCAAACTGATGCATACGCCACTTTGTTGCGAGAAAAGGCCATTGGTGTACAGAAAGATTTGATTCGCATGGTTGACAAAGCAGAGCATACAGATGGAACCATTACGATTCGAAAGGACCGACCTGGTGGTTGTAAGTGTGCAAACAATTGAATTTTAATGGAAAAATAATAATTTTAATGCACTAATACTTCCTTTTAAATCCCCCATTTTTCGAAATCTTTTGATGATAGTGATAATCACGCAGACAGTTGGCCAGATGACGGAAAAAACGGCATCCAATACAATTGCAACCCAAACTCCACTTCCGAGAACGTATTTATCTTTTGCATCGTTGGCATCTAAATCAAAAGCACCATTGGGCTACCAAACCACTCCGTTTGAAAGGCAAATGCTGGAGAATGAACTACTGTTGCAAACCCAACAGAATGCATTGAAGGCGATTGATTTGAAAATAACGGAAAAGTATCTGAACGATCGTCAGGCAAAAGATGAGTGTACTCCGTCCAAACAACAATCAGGAAGCTCTTCTTATGAGCAAATAACTCCGGGAGATGGACAACAAGATGAAAACTCCCAAAGTATTTCATCGTCAGCGCCTAACAGTTCATCGCAACAAATCAAAATTGATAAAATCGCCATGAAAATGGTACATACTTGAATTGATTGTTTTACATTTTTAATTTTTTTTAAAAATTTTGTCTAAAATATTCTCTTGTGACAGCGCGAAAATTCGATAAAAAATTCAACGTTTGGATGTTGGGATGATTTCGATTTCTCCGACAATGAGACCGATTTGCCGGATTTGCCAAGAAGAACAATATCGGACGGCAGCACGCCATGGAATAATTTCAATGAAATTGTGATTGGGCAACGGTGAGAATTCATTTACAATGAATATTGAAACAAATGCACAAAAACAATGTTATTCTTCCAATAGATTGGCATCGATGACTTTGTCTCCGCTCCAAAATCGACCGCCAAAATCCGGAACAAAGAAGAAAACCGTAACATGGAACGATCGCCAGTTGGCTGTGACAAAATTAATAAACGAGGCATCAGCCTTAATCAATATATTCAATGAGGTGTCAATAATGCTTGGTCCAGAAATGAGTATAAACAAATCGGCGGCGCGTAAAGAGGATAAAGTCAACATTCCAAAGTCCAAATGGGAGCCAATTTTAAGTGAATCCTGCAATGATCTAGAGAATTCACTTACGAACTGCAGACCACGGCAACATTTGACCAGTGCACAGTTGTTGGCATTGCCAAAATAACTACAGAAATGGACAGCCCAATCGAGTTATTTTCAAACAAAACATCATTTTCATTTGGTTTTATTGTAAAAAAAAAGTGTGAACAATATGGAAAAATTAAAAATATCCAATTGGATTGTCTTTGCCTATTCTTGGAAATAAAGACTTGCAGCAAACACAATATCACGCTTGATTGCATTAGATGCTTCTTCCATTTTTTGGTGCAGTGCCGGATTGCCGATGATTCGAGCAGCATCTTTGACATCCGATAAAGTTTCATTCAATTGCTGAATGCATCGGACAATGACCCCCTCTTGAATGTCTGTCAGTTTCATTATCTCTGCGAATGGCTGCAAATGAACGCGAAAAAAATGTGGGTTAAAAAACGAATTTTTCAATGAAATTTAAATAGAAATGGGAGAAAAATCGAAACCAACCTTATTTCTTGCCCATTCGTAAACCACTTGAACCAAGCCAAAGTTCAAACGTTCGCCATCCAACATTTGTGCTGATTCTCGAATTTCCTTGTCAACATTCTTCATGACATCATCTTCGACCTCACGCAACTCACGATCCACACACTTGATGGTATCAACACACTGAAATATTTAAATCGCATTAGAATTTTTACATTAATTACAATGAAGAAGAAGAAGAAAAAAAACGAACTCCTCAAATGGAAACGTGATTAAAGAGTCCTACCGCTTTGAGATTGTCTGTGAGATTGAGTTCCATTTGTGTTTTACCCTGAAACACTAAGCTAGAAAGTAGTGCGGATATTTCGGCTGGATCCAAATCGTTGAATGTGTTGCACAGCACCAGTTCGGTGATCATTAGCTCATTGGAACCCATTTCACAAGCAACACGACCTTTCAGCGTCACTGCATGTTGATCATCAATGTAATTCAATCGTTTTAATACTTCCAATTTGTATTGATACTCGGGATAAAGAATTAAACTTTGATTGGACATTTTGAATTGAAGTTCGGCCCGTTTGGCCTCCAATTGCTTGCGATCAAAGACCGGTGCAAATTCTTGTTCAAAGTTTGCAATGCGCGTGTATGACAAAAACTCATCCACATTTTTACGATGATGTGCAATCAAATCCACATCCTGAACCATTTTATACTCTTGTTTGAAGTTAATATAATTGACTTTGACCTTATCCGATTTAGCCTGTAGTGTTTTGTGGAAGTTCACCAGTTCACTGATTGCCCTTTCCGTTGATGGTCCGATCGGTGCGTCGCGGAATCTTGGCTTCTGTCGTTGTTGCCAATTGTTAACAATGGCATCAGGGTCGATTTTCACCGTTGTGGTTGTCACATCGATAATATCACTCGGTGCAATGGTCAACACTTTGTGGCCTGGAGCGGTGTTGATTTTGTAATAGCACGGTTTTGTCAGTGCAACCATTCGATGCCACAATTCACCGCGATCCAATGGATTCGATTTGTTCGTCTTTTCCTTCTGCTTTTTATCATCTAATAATGACTGTACAAACAAAACAAAACAAAACAATTATTCACACAGAAAAAAATCGGAAAAAAAATATTTCGTTGGGCCAAGAATATGTATTGTCTATTTCTTTGGCGCAATGATTCCTTCTAATTGGGCTTTGAGCTGTGCATTTGTCTTCTTCAGAAAGGCAATTTCTTCGGCATGTTTTTTCTCTTCGGCCGCTCTAAGTTCAACATTTCGTCGTTCATTTTGTTCGCCCCGCAATTTCATATCGGATATTATATTTTCCATATTTTCTTTATCCTTTTCGAGTTGTGCCACATATTCGACCAATTTTTCTTTCCCCTCTTGACTTTGCAACGCCTTCCTCAAACCGAACGCAATCGAACTGCAATAGAGTGCTTCGTAAGCATCCATCGACATAACCATTTCGTCACGAACTCTCAACAACAGCAGACCTCGTTCGGTGCAGTTAATTGTCACTTGTCGTATCAATTCATCGAAACATTGTGTGTACAGTTCGCGTCGTATGGGACAAATGCCTGTTTCACGTGCTTGACTTTGTTGCAACAGTGAATCGAGTGTTTCTTGCAAATTAACCACATCCTGTCGTGTTGCCGGCACACTTGAAACCGTTTGCATCCACAGTTGACCATCCTCCTCTTTCCACGTCCGTGGCGGAAGAATTGAATTTAGAATTTCCTCCGTTTCGCGACGATTTTCGGCTAATGTATTTGCTGAACATGGTCGTGCCGATCGATCTTTGGCTGACGACACCGATGCACCGTCAATATTTGGTGCAGATGACACTGACAGAGCTGATACACCGATACTCTTTTCCGTGTACGAACTCACTAAAACCGGAATGTTATATTTGACCAAAACAAATTCACTTGGTTTATTTGAATTTTCAGTGTCGTCCATCGCGTCAAAGTTTGAAATCGTTTTTACTCGAAACTAAATCGAGTGCCAATAAACACATTTCGTGCTGCCATGACTACGTATTGACAATTCATATTCATATTCACCCAATAAAGTATAAACAAACAAACAAAAATAACTTACCACTCGACTAATAGTTTCGACGGCATTATCGATATCATCATTCGTTGCATCGTTATCCAGAATGAGAACGTTGTAAAGGGGTTTGGTAAGTGGTGACAATGCCGACAAAAATAAGGCAAAGCGATTGTGATACTTATTGTGCGATATGTAAATCAGTCGGCCTGGCTTCATATTAAGTGCTTTGGATGCCGCCAATCGCATCATGAATCGTTGATACGTAACGATATATTCGTAGGCACAGTCAAAGAACTTGCACAACGGTTCCATGTGTGAGCCAAGCTCCGGGATTTTCGACATTTCCTGCTCGAATTTCTCCAACTGTGCCATTGTATCTGGTTTTGTGGACTGCGTTTCAAATTCCTTGAAACTGTGCGACATCATATCTTCGACTGAAACACTTTCGACGCGGAACAAATTCAAAATCATGGCATACGTCAAGCGGAATTTTGATTCCAAGTTTTTCGGTTGTCCAGTAATCATGGTTTTTAACAGTATATCGTTGGGCACATCGGTTTTACAGAGCAGAATAACTCTTCCGTGCTTATCCAAACCACGACGACCTGCTCGTCCTGCCATCTGTGTGTATTCGGCCGGCAGAATTGGACGCAATTCTTTGCCATCGTGCTTTTTGTACGAGTCAAAAACCACCGTTCGGGCCGGCATATTCACGCCCATGGCAAATGTTTCCGTGGCAAACAACAGTTTTACATGACCACGTTGAAAGAGCAATTCAACGACTTCTTTTAAAATCGGCAAAATGCCGCTATGATGAACACCGATGCCTCGTGCCAACGAGTCTTGCAGCATCAACACTTGGGGAATGAACCGATCTTCTTCTTTTAATTTTGACAAACATTTATTGAAGAATGTTCGAATGGCGCCAGCTTCGGAGCCCGTCGTCAAACTCAACGACTCCAACGATTTAACGTATTGATCACATTTGGCACGCGACAAAGAAAAGGCAATTATTGGCAGTTCATCATTTTGCTTGAGTAAATCGATTAATGTTAACCATATTTGGGCTTCGTGTTTTGGATGTAGGAAATTTGGGCCGTGACTTTTTCCACCGCCTCCGCCGCCACCACTTTGGCCACCTCGTGAGCCTGATCTATTATCGGATTTTTGCTGTTGGTTCGGAGTAGATCCCTTTGAATTTGAGTACCCGCCACCTCGTGAACTCGCCTTATTTTTCTGCTTCTGCTGTTGCGTTTGTTTTGCCGTTTTCGCATCATTGTAGCCCTTGGTGAGAAAACGACCATCATCGTCGACTATCAAGAACAACTCTTTTCTCGTTTCAGTATTGTGACCGGTGTACAGATAATGTTTCAATGGAACGGGTCGCTTTGATGTACTGATCACGTACACCTTTTTCCGTTTCGTCATGCCCACCCAATTGGAGAATTTTAAAGCATTCGGCACGGTGGCACTCAACATTATAATGTTCACATGTTCTGGCAATAAAATCAACACCTCTTCCCACACATGACCACGTTCGATGTCTGTAATATAATGCACTTCATCGAATATAACATACTCCAAATCTCTGGTCACTTCGCTGCCACAGTACAACATTGATCGCAAAATCTCGGTTGTCATAATCAAACATGCCGAAGATGGATTGATCTGAATGTCTCCCGTAATGATGCCGACATCGTCGAATGTCTTCTTAAAATCGCGATACTTTTGATTGGACAATGCTTTTATTGGTGAGGTATAAATGGTTCGGGTCATGTGTTTCTGTGACAAGGCAATGGCATACTCGGCCACAACCGTCTTTCCAGCAGATGTGTGGGCCGATACGAAAATGTGATTGTGATTCTCCAGCTTGATGATGGCTTGCTTTTGAAATGTATCCAATTCAAATGGATATGTGTGCGCCAGCTCTGGCACTTGCTGCTCGAAATCTTTTACCGGCTGGGTAATATCCACCCATTCGGCGTATTCCATGCTTTGCACTTTGGGCTTACGTGTTTTCGAAATGTCCAACACCGGTGCTGCTGCTGGGGTTTTCAGTATAATTTCATCTAATTCTTCGTTATACTCGAATTGACTCGGCGCTGATTTCTTTGATACCGTTTCGTTGTCAGACCACATGCCCAATACACTGTGCTCATCTTCGACGATCGACAGCAAATCAACACTTTCATTGGTTTCCACAGCGTTTGTATTAACACCACCATCGGTTGTTGTGTTGAATTCCAATCCTTCGCTGAAACCTGGTGCAACTTTTAAAAGATTTTTCACAAAATCGGATTGATCGAGCTTGAGCGATTCGATTTGTTTAGCCGGCTCATCAAAACCACCTGGCCAAAAAGGGAAATTCGTTGCTGAGCCACGCGTTGCTTGTTCTGGTCGAACTGGCGCTCGACGCATTGACATCGAATTTTTCGCCGTACATTCCGCATCTTCAAGTTCAACTTCAACAAATTCCAAAATACGACCGGTGACGGGATCACGATCAGCAACTAGCGTAGTGCTCGCTGTTCCAAGTGGTGCATGATAGAGACTCGTTGGATTTGATTCACGTGGCAGAATAAATGGCTTTGGATCATGGATGGGCAATTTTTGATTGACAATATATTCCTGCAATGTCTCCTTTGGATCATCTAAAATTGCCGCTGTATTGTGCAGCCACAAAGGCTATCAAAGAAATAATGATGCATTAATTATTTTTATGCGGTATTTTGAAAAATGCGAATGTCTCTTTTCAGTTCTTACATCGAATGACATTTCGTATAAATAATTTTACAATTGTTGTTTTTCCTTTTAACTCAATTGGAACGTAATGTTGTGAAACAAAAGCTAAAGTTAATACGAATTAGTTTTTGTTTCTTAACCTATCTGTCGTTGCTTTGTATTGTGTGTTGAATTTATGTGTCTGTTGAAATGTCAACAGACGTACGTTTGCATCGGTCAACCCTAAAAAAAATGAGAGTGTGATTGCCAAACTGCAGTAATTTCCACGTATGTCACATCCCATAACAACAATATTATTCCATTACGTTGTGCGAACGACAGATTTCCAATCATTCTAATTAAATAAGTCAGTATTTAGTAACCAAAAAAAATAAACTCAAAAAATATAAATATTTCCTATTTCCAACGTTATTATCCACGTAAACAAGCTAAAAAAAATGGTCAGCATATTGAATACCATTGATACCGGTCATGAAGACATGATCCATTGTGCCGAAGTTGATTATTATGGATTACGTTTGGCGACATGTTCCTCCGATAATTCGGTGAAAATTTTCGACATCAAAAACGGTGCACAAACATTGGCGGCCGATCTAAAAGGACACGGTGGACCGGTATGGCAATGCTGTTGGGCGCATCCACGTTTCGGTAACATTTTGGCAACATGTTCATACGATCGAAAAGTCATCATTTGGCGTGAACAAAACGATTGGATTAAATGGTACGAATACAGTATGAGCGAATCATCGGTCAATTCGGTTGCATTTGCACCGCCCGAATTCGGTTTGATTTTGGCATGTGGCAGTTCGGATGGTTCAATTTCCATTTTGACATGTAACACGGAATCGGGTCAATGGGACTATAAGAAAATCTCAAATGCGCACACTATCGGCTGCAATGCTGTCAACTTTTGTCCATCAACTGTGCCAGAGCCAGCATTCGATCAACGTGGTGTGGGTACAAAGGCATCGTACGGTGTCAAACGATTGGTATCTGGTGGTTGCGATAATTTGGTGAAGATTTGGAAGGAAGACGGTGATCGTTGGGTGGAAGAAAATCGCCTGGAAGCGCACAGTGATTGGGTGCGTGATGTTGCATGGGCACCAAGCGTTGGTTTGCCTAAATCACAGATTGCTAGCTGTTCACAAGATCGACGGGTCATTATTTGGTCGAGTGACGATTTGGTCAATTGGAGTTCAACCATTTTACATACATTCGATGATGTGCTATGGAACGTGAGCTGGTCATTAACTGGTAATATTTTGGCCGTGTCCGGTGGCGACAACAAAATCTCACTATGGCGCGAAAACAACGAAGGACAATGGAGCATGATCAGCGAAGATGCCAGCGTTCCCACGTCAGGCAATGCATTATCGGAACAACGCACTCTTTAAGAATTTTTTAAATACTTTTTTTTTCTGTTCATTTTATCGAAAATAACAAACAAACAATGTAATCTTCAACTCACGTATATACTGTTGTTTCCAAATGTGAACGCATCCGCTGATGCATAAACCAAATTTCGTTTCCAATAAAATACAAAAAATGATAATAAATAAATTCCAGACAAATCAATGTTTTATTTCACATTTTTATTCGTTTTTTTTTATAGTCTATGGATGAGAGTTTCAAAATTTCAATTTTGTGATTGTTACTGTTACTGTTGTTGTTGTTGTTGTTTTTATTTGTTTATGAAAGTTTGTCATAGGGAATAATTTTTCAATGGAAATAAAATGTTTAGTTAAAAAAAAATGTTTTCCTAGTGTGTGTATGTGTCTGCGTGTTTGTGTGGAAGCTAGGGTAATCGACATCTACTATGTACTCCCAAGAATTTAAAACTGTTTACTTATATGCCAACACAATAGATTTTGTTCTTTTCTTTTTTTTTCATTTAAAAATCGGTTTGAATCGCTTAACGCATTCGATAATGGTTTTCTTCTTTGACCGATGACAATTCACCTTTGAAATTAATTTCGATTGAAAAATCTAAATCTCGATTGTTTCGATCATTCGGCTTCAGTTTGAATATACCATAGCAAGTTTCATTCTTCTTTACTGTCAAATAATCGTCTAAGTAAAACACCGTCTGTTTCCAATGTGTATACGGTGAATCGGGTGATGTGCTGTAGAAGGACGGAAAGAAAAAATCAAATTAAATGTGACTGTCGTCGAATTTATTTATTTTTTTTTTGTTAATTTACCTGAAGCCCATTCGCTTGTGACAACGGGTGAATTCGACATTGAAAAATGTGACCAATGCTTGTACAAAATCGTTGCGTTTCATGACCAATTCGAATGGAGTTGTGAAATCCAAATCGGCCTTCTGTATCGTATACAAATCAACCTCTTTAACAAGGTATGGACTGGACACAACTTGTTTTGGATCGACCACATCGACCAATGGCTCGGTGATGGCAACCTTCCGTATCGATGACATATTAAAACCGTACACATCATCCCACCAATTGATCTTTTCATCTTTGTACTGTCGGTCTTCGATGGCGGTCACATACAATGTGCAACGATCGGGAAACATCATGCCATCATCGGGCCGAAGCCATTTGTCGCGTGCGAATAATACTGTGTCCAACATTGATTCGTAGAACAAGCAATAGCCCATCCATTCCGAAATGATAATATCAACTTTGTCCACTGGTAGCTCAATCTCTTCGACCTTTCCCTTGACCACAGTGATGACATCACTAAAATTATTCGCTTCAATGATTTGTCTGGCATAATCAACGATATTGGAGCATTCAACGGCATAAACTTGTGCAGCTCCAGCTTTAGCGGCAAACATGGACAAAATTCCAGTGCCACAACCAATGTCCAAGACAGTCTGTGCAAAGAAACATTGAAAAATGGGTGATAAAATATCACCAAATCAGCGAATCCATTGAGGATGGATCGGAGAAAAATGTTTACATACCTTTCCCTTGAACAAATGTTTATTGTGATACATCGCATTACGATATGTCAAGGTTCGCACTTCATCTTTGAGCATTTCCTCGTGAATGCCAAAATGTGCATAGGAATCGAAATAATAATCACGTGATGTCATCTCGTCGGGGCTCATGCCATTCTCTTTCTTCATATCTGAACCGTTCGATGTTTCGGGTGTTGACTCCATATTAACATCGCCTGACTGTTGAAAGAAAATCCAATTCATTGAATGAGAAAATTATTTTTTTTTCTATTTTGTTAAATCATTTTGTTTTGAAGAAACGAATGGAAATGCCGACATTTTTTTTCTTCGTAAAATTATGCATTTTAAAATGTTTATTTCAAAATCAATTTCCATGCAAATCTAAAAAAAACATTTTATTTAAAACAATCTAGTCTTATTCACATCTACACCGGCTCACGCTTAGACATGCGACTCATATAACTTAACCACAAATATAACAAAACAAAATGTCAGCGCCAATAACACGTTTTTTTTCTATTTCATAGCGCTTCATGTTTTGTACTTGGCGGAAAAAAAAATGGCATACGAATTTCTACAGGATTTTGTATTTCATGCAATCGACAGAGCATCATGTCTTTGCATTACATGCAAAATGCATTGAATCGCTTGCGTCGGTTATTGCTGTAACAACGTACCATGTTGACCGCCCTTGTTTGTTTCAAATCTATGTTGCTCGTTTATTTTGGCCACTGCAAACTTCTTCTTTTTTTTTGCAAACACACAACACACTAGACGCGCGTTCACAATTTTTATATATGCTATTCGCAACTAAATGATTCACTCTATATTAAACTATAAAGTGGGAAAATCATCGATTTACAGCAATTTATTTGTAGGAAATATTTATTTATTTGAAAAAAAAAAAAATATTTGTACGAAAAATGATTTGAGTTTCAACGACACGCAATAGACGTGCTATTGTACTTTTGCTGTTGAATGGGATGTTGTATTGTGAGAACCGTATTGGAATAGGTTTGCGTATCGGCACAAGCATGTGACAGTATGTGTGTATATGAGAAATGTCAAACTGTCGACTTTTGGTATAATACACACTATTCAGACTATTCAAAACATAACCTCAAATTTGTGACAATTCTCTATGGTTAGTCTGTTTTGCAAACGGGGGATTGTATTCCATTTAACACGATTGGAATACACGAAATTCGGTGACCAATTTGATTTTAATTGTTGAATTGAAATTTATTGTGTGATTTTTTGTACGATGCGTCTTACCAAAGTGCTATTTCGCCAGCATTTGGGCTGGCATACCAAAATGAAATGGAGAACTCAAAAGCGACGTAACATTCAAGATGAAAGAGTCGTTGCCAATTTGAAAGATATTGGTTTGCCTGTTATCGATCCATATGAGGAGTTTGTTGCCGAACCCAAAATGCCAGATCTACCGTTAGTATATGCCAATTGATTGTGTTATTCTTTTTTGGAAAATTAAAATCATTTCAATTGATTTTAGTGCGGAATTTGTTGATCCCGTTGCCCCCGAACTACATGACCGAAATGAAAAGCATCCATGGTGGAATTCTCGTATCTGCCATACGTTTGGCGATGGGAATGTGTTGATTTATGGCGAAAAACAAGCGCAAGTCCTATCCAAAACCTTGTTAGTCAATGAGCTCCCGGAAAATATTCAGAAATTAGCAAAGAATGCTGACATTTCGGATGAAACGGAGATTCAAGTGAAAAACAGCATATTGCAAGCACATCTTTTCGATTCACATCAGGAAAAATTGGCAATAAAAAAGAAACCAGATCAACCAATGTGGGTGTATCCACGTGACTGGGGCATTACAGACCAACGCAAAAAGTAATTTTCATCGGAGTTTTTCTAATGAAAATCAATAATGATAATGATCATATTGTTCCCTTTCAGCCGATACATTACCGACAAACTGCTGCAGTACTGTGAGAAACTTACGGATGCTTCAGTGACTGCCCAACGGAAAATTTTGGATAATGCTACGTTTATCGTTCCGTTTGAATCGGATGGAAATTTGATTCGATTCCAAAAAACGGCCGAACATTTTTTGGTTTCAAAACAACCACTTAAACCCATCGCAGATGTTTCAAAGGCCGAAAGCGAGTTGCCAGACATTCATCCATTGCACAGCAACATTTCGATCGATAAGGAGAACATTTATCAAAATAAAAATATCTATCGTAAGTTGTCGACCGATATTTCTTTTGAAAAAAAAAACACGTGGAAAAAATATTGCAAAAATTTTTTTTATCAATTTTAAATATGTAACAGAATATTTTTGATTGACTTGAATTCCAGCTATACAAAAAGGTGCCAATTTTGAGCATCCACACACGGCATTTGTCCACTACACACCGTTGGATGTGAAAACCATCACGTTGGAGCCAGTATCCGAAGACCAAGTTGCATCCCGAGTATTGCTAAAAGCATTCACGGTTGCCGCTGCAAAGGCCCAATCAGTTTACGGGGTGAGTGGAAAATGTGCTCAAAATGATAGAAGAAAACTCGAACCACATAGAGATCGATAATGATATTCAATTCAATACAAATATTTTATCATCATTTCAGGCGGATGTACAAGAATTGCCAAAACCAATAACTGTTCAATGCGTACAGGTGCACGTCAATAAGTTCTACTTCGGCGTTTATCAACTGAACACATTGAATCTGCAGGGTGACAGTAGCACAAAGAACTATTGGTTCAAAGTACCGCCAAAGCTTCTTTACACAAATTGCGAGTATCTCGAGAGTCGACCTGTGCTCAAGAACTATAATGGCGATGTGCTGCGCCACACCTTAGCTTTTTATCAAAATCAATAAACGAACACCGTAGTTGCATGTGACAAAATAAAAATTATTCAAATTGTAGTTTAATGTTAAATAAATTGAAATTACATGTTATAAAAAAAAGAACTCAATTGTCAAGTAATTTTGTTTGATGAACAAGTCGCGTTTTTTTCCAGTCTTGATCACGATTGACATCAACGAATTCGATTGTTTTCCTTCTGCTGTTTAAGTTTGTAAAATCTCGTCAAAGGCTTTGGTTTAACGAATGAATTATAACGGCTTTTCAGAAAAAACAACATTCAAAAAAGCTCAATGACGAAAACTAAAGAAATCAGTTTTACCTGAATTTCAGCCAGCGTTAATCTAATAATTCTTTCGTTATGAAATAAATGTTAGAATAATCAAAATCATATATTTGTTAGTTTAGCGCTGGATGAAATATGAAATTCAACCAATTTATTGGAAGAAGTGATAACCGGCCTGGTGAACTCAGTTACATAAATGAAGTTTAATGTGACTTATGTGAAATATGATTAAATTGTATTAAACCTAATATTTGAAGTGAGCGTTATTTTCTCAAATTTCTGGGAATAAAATTAATTTTTCTGGATAGTGGACTTGAACATATGCATTGATTTTATTTTTATCTTCAACATGCATACATGTACCATGTACACTTTGAACACATCGTCCAGTAAGAATTTCACACAGTAACCGAAAAACATTTAAATCCGAAGATATTTAGATTATTCGTTTTCTGTTTTTTGTGAGAAACTATCGTTAGCTACACTTATGCCGAGTGTTGTTATCCTGTCATCTCTAGATTTGCATCCATTGAACGGGAACTGGTAAAATATTTGCCAATTTTTTTTTTATTATTTTATTTCAATTTTTAGAGTTATTTTTCTTTTTTATTTTCATGACAATATATTAGGATATCCAGACCAAATTCCAGCTTTCAAAGTTAGTTTTTTTGCTTGAAATAGAATCTGTAAAAATGATCCAAATTGTAATTTGGAGTAAAATAAAATGAAATTACAAGTTACAAAAACAAAAATAATTTATTTCTCGAGTAATTTAGTTTGGGAAAATTGTTGTAAATATTCGATTTCGAGTGGATGTAATTTCTTGGCTGGTAAAATGAGTGAATGCAATGGAGCGCCCAAATCGGTTTCAGCCATTTTTTGAAGTGAGCAAGCTTTGATGGCCTGTGTATCATGACCAACACGAGCCAGTCCAACGAATAATGAATTTTCCGTGTAGGCTAGATCTGCGTTTGGAATTCCTTCGGCGCGTCGTTTCTTCAGAATCTCCAACAATTGCTGCGATGCTTCACTTACGCTCATAAAACGTGGCGGTTGATATTCGCGCTTCTTTCGCGTCAGTGACTCCAAGGTGGGTTCTTTCACTCGAATGTCTTCCGAAAAATATTATCAAAAAATAAGTAAAGAGTTTCAAAAGTAGGCATGCACTTCAATTTGATTTACCTAATAAGCAGAGTGTATGGAAATTATTGGCAACATTCACTTTGATTTTATCATAAAAGCTGTCTGGTTGCCAAGTGTCGCTCCAATATGGAATGGAAATAGTTTCGCCAAAACTGTACAATTGAAGGCCACAACAGCCGACGGCATTCATAATCGATGCATTGTGCACGACATGGAATTTAATATTTTTCTCTTGAGCCCGGATAATGAAATCAGTGTGAGTTGTTGCACCGAATGGATCGCCAACGACCAACAACGCAACATCAACGTTGGCAGCATCTCTCAAAATCTCATCAGCACCGGATTCAACGAGCTCACGGTCGGCAATAATCAACGGTCGTCCATAGAACTCTTCCTAAAATATCAAAATGATTAGACTGAGTTTAAGATTTACAATAAGAAAATGCAGTGAAACATACCAACGCAGCTTGGCCACAAGTTAATATTGATGTGTATGACTCCAAATAAACGCGTTCACATTTTTTAATGATTTCCAATCCTTTCACCGTTACATCCTTCGGATCACCGAGTCCCAATCCAATAATGTAGAACATTTTGCCGATCACACGTGTTGTTATTTACTCAGTGAGTGTCAGCATTTCAAATTCGAAATACAATGTCAAATATCGATGCTGGGCTGAACATTACTTGAATGGTCGCCTTAAGTATTAAGTTTCTTGATTCTCTACAAGCTGTACTTAGTGGCTAAAACTTCACGTGCAATCACATAAATAATCTGTATACGCCAAAGTTCGTTTGTTTTTCATCGATAGTTCGACACAACAGCAAAACAAGCGAAAATATTTCAAGTGATAATTCTTATCAATCAAGTGGTAATTGAATTAAGTCCCTGAATGTGAATAACGTTGGTTTGGTTCATTATTTAATTTGAATTTAGGATCTAGAATAAATATTATTTTCTAAAATGCAAATCAATCAATTCAAATGGTTTTTATTATTAATGGGAGGTTTATTGACGGTGAATGCCGGTGAATATCACTACAATGTTTCCTATTTCGAGGTTGCATTGGATCATTTCAGCTTTGCGAAAAACAAAACTTTCCAACTTCGGTGAGATTTTCGTTTTTTGTGTGCGTTTATTTATTGGTCAATCAGATTGGAGCCGTCCTTGTAAATAAATTTCACAACGATAATGAATTTTGATACATTGTTTCTGTGGGAGGGGCGTTTATAGGTACTTGACGAATGATACGTTTTCAAAAGATGATCGAAAAAGTCCGATTTTTTTCTATGCGGGAAATGAAGGTAACATTGAGACCTTTGCCCAAAACACTGGTTTCATGTGGGAAATTGCCGAAGAGTTTGGTGCATCGATAGTCTTTGCCGAGCATCGTTATTATGGGAAATCACAACCGTTTGGAAATAGCTCATTTGATTCACCCGAACATTCGGGATACTTGACATCGCAACAAGCATTGGAAGACTATGCTCAGTTGTTGGTTCAACGAGTCAATCCAAAGAAACGGCCAGTGATTGTATTCGGTGGTTCGTACGGTGGAATGTTGGCAGCTTGGTTCCGTATGAAGTATCCACATCTTGTAATTGGTGCCATTGCGTCATCTGCACCCATCTTTCAGTTTACCACCGAATGCGGCCGATTCAATACCATTGTGTCCAATGTGTTTACCGTTGGACAGGGCAATTGCTCCAAAAACATTCGCCAATCATGGGATGTGCTAAAGTATGTTGCGATATCATTTTATTGATTGAATCAAGATAATACAATACCTTATTTCTCGGATTGAACAGGAAACAGGGCGCTACGCAAGATGGACTCAACGCTCTGAAAGCGAAATTTAAGATCTGTGATAGTTACTCGTTTACGAAACTTAAAGCATTTGAGGGTATTTCAACATTCTTATTTGGCTTTAAAAGCAATAATTGTCTTCGCGGTTTCATGTTCTACATTTTCATTTAAAGATTATCTCAATGACGTGTACGGAGCATTAGCAATGGTCAACTATCCATATAGCACAAGCTTTTTAGCTCCACTACCACCAAATCCCGTCACTGAGTACTGTGCCCGGATCAATGGAGTGTATAACGATGACCAAATACTCGATGTAGGAATGCAATTCACCCGATAACATTCAATACCATCAATTTATCCCAATTTTTTTCCGGCACACTTTTAGAACCTTCACAATGCATTACAAATCTACACTAATTATACTGGACAAACGAAGTGCCTTAACATTGAATCGGCTTTTGATGCATCAATGTCTGGTTGGGAATTTCAGGTGTGGATTTTTTTTTCTAAATTGCTAATTCTTCACTTGAAATTTCATTGGTTCATTGGTTCATTTTCATTAACCGTTTGTATTACAACAAATGTATAGGCATGCACTGAAATGGTGATGCCGATGTGTACCAAAGAGAGTAAAAAGAGTATATTTCCACCGTCTGAATGGGATTTCAAGAAATATTCCGATGACTGTTTCGCCAAATGGAAAGTGCTTCCGAAGATAGATATGGCAACCACGGCTTATGGGGAAAACTTGAAGTAAACACACTTTCAACCGAAATATTCAAGAAAAAATTGATTGATTTCAACACGTCACCCACCGTTAATATTTTTCTTTTTTTATTTAGATACGCTTCGAATATTGTATTCAGTAATGGTTTAATGGATCCATGGTCTGGCGGCGGTGTTTTGCGTGCGCCAAACGATAAGATTACAATAATCATAATTCCAGATACGGCCCATCATTTGGATTTAAGAGCATCAAATCCAAATGATCCAGCATCGGTGATTGCAGCACGTAGATTAGAAAAGGATGCAATTCACAAATGGCTCGAACAAGAAAACTATGTATAATAATTACACAAAAATTGTAGCATCGATTAAAATGGTTTTAAATTTATTGAAACTAACAGGATGAACAAAATATATATCAAAATTTTCAAACCGATTTCTGTCTTTTTATGCGGTTTTCGTGGTAAAAATTGGTGACTGTCGAATGTATTGGTCTGATTTCTGTTTGAATAAATCTGAAGTGATTGGTGTGCCCGGTTCCCACAGTGGATTCTTCACAACATATTCCACCCAAACTTTTGCATAGTATTGTTGCAGGAATTCTTTGACCGACACAGCAGTCGTGTCTGTGTTAAGCACAAATCTGACGACAGAGAAAGAAAAAAGAAAACACAAACGAATGAAAACAAATGTAAATGATATGGTGTCGATGATTGTTGGTTTACTAACCTTAGGCCCGATGCTGTTTCTAGATAATGCAATGCGTATTTGTTTGTCTTATAAAAAAGGAAGCCTTCTTTTGGATCGGTCGGCGAGATTTTGTTAACGAATGATTTGATAGAAAATAGCATTCCGTACATGAGTTTCGCCTCCTCCTCTCGTGTAATGCCCGACTGTTTGATGCGATTCCATTCAGCATAGTACAGCAATGTGCCAAACTTATCGAAAATATATAAATTATATATCGTCATATTTATGGCCGTCTATCTGTCGATTAACTCAAAAAATTACGAATTTTACACGAGGCAAACGAAAAACCAACGAAAAAACGAAAGATGTAATTGAATTGGGTGGTTGGTGTATGCAGTTGATATTGTTTTGTTTTCTGTCAAACCGATTTTGTGTGATATCACACACTCTGTGTATTGAACCGAATGCGATACGTCACACAAATCTCTACAGACACACAGCATTCTCCAATCTACAAAAAAAATAAAGAAACACATGCACATAAATCTCAAACCGTCTACTACCAGGCTACACAGTTGCCACAGTGAAACAATGAAATTCCATTGTATGAAGGAAGTAGTTGTCAAAGTCAGCTGTGTGTGCATTGTATGTGTAGACGCATTTTCAACATTTGAGCATGTATTTAAACTATACTCAACAGGAATTGGTATGTTTTGTTTTTGTTCGAAACGACGAATGATGTGAACAAAAAAATCTACACTTGACAAAAAAAAAACTGCGTGCATTGTATAAACCTGTGTTAACATATTTTTTTCCATCATCTTTGGACTGCGAAAACAATGTGTTTGATAACAATAATTGAAAAGCAAAAAATCTAGCCAATTTACACACAGTTCGAACACACTATACGGAAATATAAGAGAGACGATCTGTCGATTTGCTGTTGCAAATCGTTGCGTTTTATTTATTTGTGTTTCATCATGAAAAAACTGATTATTTAGTGGGCAAAAAAAATGGTTGTTTATTTTGCACGGTGTAAATAAATCGGAATAAAATTGATTGTGAACAGTGCGACGCACAGTGCGATGGCCACCTTAGAGAAGCCAAAACAAAAGGTATTTTCCCTGGTTGATGATTACAAGCATTCAATTCCGTCGCAACAAAATCGAATCAGTTGTGGACGGGTCGTGTGCAATAATGTCATTGTTTTGATTGTGAATTTGAATGTTTGTTAATATTTTTCGTTTCAGAAAAAGAAGAAGGTGAGACCGAGCAGTGTTGCTGAGGAATCAGCTGAAAATGTGCAATGGTCGAATGCTGACATTGAATTTCCCAGCACATCAACCAGTGACGAAATTGAAATCATCTCACAACCAGATGATGAAACAATTTGCAAACTATTATCAGCCTTACCTATTCCCAGCGAAACGGTGCACAGTCCCAACGAAAATAGTGAAACTGTCGGAAATGCAGACATACCGATAACAGACACTGGAACCATCGCGGAAAATGATGTGTTCAGTAAGTTGGGATTGATTTTCTTCAAAGCAGTACTTATGGAGTTTTGTTCGCACATTTTCAGTCATTTATAGAAATTTTTTGCCCATTTTTTGCACGCAATGAAACCTTTAAATAGAACAATTTACTTTTTCGTCTTTATTCTCATAAAAAAAAATGGATCTTTCATTGCGAAACATTATCCGCTCTGAAGCAAAAGACAACGAAATTCCGTATCATAACGTATTTTTGTTTGCAACTGATATCTGATACTGGCTTGATGCAATGCATTTCTGATGACTCAGTGCTTGTATTTTGTTTTTGTTCATATAAATAAAGAGTAAACTTTCCGAGAGAGTATATTGAGTCGCTATAAGTGCCATGTACTCTAGCGTCGCAAAATAAAATTAGTGTTGATATAGATGATGTATCTTTGTATTTGTCGGCTTGCGAGCACAATGCTAAAATGGCATTACTGTCTGAAAATACTCATTTTCCACGAGCATGAAATATGATTCAAAAAAGATTTCTTCGAATGATTGGGAACGTTGCTTTGAAGAAAAAAAATGAAGAATAAAATGATTCAAAATTGAAATAAAAATATTTCTTAAATATAGATAATGACAATGACGAAGACAAGACGGCAGACGAAGTAAAGAATGCAGAAGAAGAGAATGTAGAGGAAGAGAAGTCAGCAAATGAAGAGGTAGCTGTGGAAAGTGAAAAAGTGAGTGAGAAAGAAAAAACAGCACCACCCATAGATGCAGCTAAAACAAGAGAAAATGAGCCAATCGAAGCACACCCAATACCACTGGCTCCATCGGCGCCAGCAATCGAAGATGACGATGCAACGCAAATTGATTTACCGCTACAAAATTTGCTCTATCCAAATTTACAGAGCATACAGTCAATTGGCCAAGCCATCAATTCAGTGCAACAAACAAAGGAGCAAATTATTTTGCAACCATTCACGGATGAACAGCTCAGAGAGCTCTACAATAATCCCGAATCGATTTTGGCCGAAGCATTCGAAGCCGACTTCATAAACACCGAACTAAATAGCACGCACAAAGACAATCCGCTTTATGAATTGATCAAAAAATATTCGCACAGTCGATACAATTTGAAAGTGAACATGCTCGATTTGCACGCATACATCAAATGCTTTCAAGAAAACTCACAAAAAGTTTGGATCATCGAAAATCGCATCACAACGTATGAAGGTGTTTGCGCCGACGGCGAACGAATTCGCAAAAATGAACTATATGAGTAAGAGAATTAAGCCTGTCCATTCAACTAGTTTCTTTTCAATCAAATTGATATTTTATGTAAATTGTCACTTTTTCCTCGATAGATACGCCGTTTTGAACGAGCAAAACTTCCAGAAGCTCTCTTCAAACTTGAATAACACATTGCAGTTGGTGTGTTACAGTTTCATGACGAATTTATATGCCTGTGAATCATACAGAACGCAGGTATGATTCGGAATCAAAATTAATTTTTTCACAGTTTATTAATAATCTACGGAATTCTCTTTAGATTGAGCAAAGTATTCGTGAATTACTTGCCCATCCTGCATTCACGTCAATTCGAACGACAACACCAATCGCCCTGAATAAAACACTCGCCGCTGATATTTTGGATGCAATGCGTGAGGTTCGCGTCACCGTTTCGGTGCTGTTTAGTTTTTTACGTCGACAAGTGCCTGACAAAGAGTTTAGCAATGACATTAAGAAATGGCTTGAAAAGTTGACTGCTTACTATGTACGTGTGGCCACATGGCAAGATCATCTGTTTATCATTTATCATGTGCTTAGATGTCCGCCGGGTATTGCATCCTGGGCCACATCGCTCATTCAAATTCCAAAGACAAAAACCATTGAAATGGCACCATTCACCAGTGACGAGATCAATCATTGCGTGACTTTTTTGAAAGTGCTCCTCATGCCAACCAAGCTGCGCACGGAATTTTTGGCCAATTTGCACACTGAAAACGGACCGATTGATGCAACCACCGAAGATCTATGGATTATCATCGATTCAGATGGCGAAGAAGACAACACTCCGGCAGGAGAATGTGCCAAACTGAAAGAAAACGACTTGATCGCTTTGCTGAACCAAGTTCCGTTTGAATATTTATTTAGGTACAGAATTTTACAACTGTTTTCAATTTTAGTTCATCGATTTCAATTCGATGGATTCAGTTTGAGAATAAATCGTTTTTTTTTTTTAATTTAAAACAGATCGATGACCTTCACCACAGTCAATGGTGATCATAAGAAAATAAACAAGAACATGTTAAGTGGATATCACTTGTTGAAATTTATAGCGTTTTCCACGAATTTAGTTGAACTTCTGGGCGAAGGATTGAAAACCTATGCAAATGAAAGGTGAAAACTCAAAAAGGGGAATCAAACCGATTTTATTCAAATTCAAATGTTATTTATCCCATTTTCAATTCAGATACAGACAATTCGCCAAACTTCTAAGTCGTTTGGTTCGCCACTCTGTGCAATACGTTTCGGATATGCATTCCCTGTTCCGGTTTGTTGCAATGTTTTATCGCATAAAATTGATCCATTTCTATCTATTAATTAATTTGGCTTCCTTTTTCAGATCGAGTGACTTACGAAAAGACGATAAGTTGTGTGCCCGAATCCAAGTAGAGTTCGACACATTTGTGTTGCGTTCGAGCAATTACATTTATTTATCACGATTTTTGGGTGCTTGGCAATATTTGGCCACTCTACCATTTTCAGAGCTTCATATCAAAACCACATGGAAACTGTATCATATGCTAACCTCTGGATTTTCCAAGGATTCAATTGAAAATGTGACAGAAGGTACTAAAATATTCAAATTTTGTCGTCGAATTTCTGAACAAAAATTTTTTTTCTGCCATTTTGAAATGTAGATTTCCAAAAGAAAGCGTCACAAGGTGCCTTTTTGGAGCATTTCAACGACATTGTCGTCGATGTTCCCGCTGAAGATATGTACTATTTGCTGCAAACGTTTGCCTCAATGGCATTGGCCCGGGAAATGAATGATTTAGAATTTATTCGACGTGTGACGACCGACTTATTTAAAGTTGGTTTCATAAATGCGCTTACACGAGACAATTGTTATAAAATCGTTCGTGATCTCCTAGTTAATATCACATCGAAGCACACCGAATTGATTTCGGACCTACTCACATTGCTCAAAGAGAATTTCAAACTGGTAAATAGCATTCAGCTGGCAACAGTCAAAAGCGTGTAATAATAATGTGTGGCATGAACATTCTTTTTTTTTAGATTGATAAATACGGTCCATATTTGTTTAAATCACTGCCATTGGATGGATGGCGACCTCCGATGGAAGTGTTTGAAATATCGGCAAATTGGTTGCTGAACCATGGTTTTGAGACACGTGAAAGTGCAATGGCTCGAACCATTTTCAGTCGTTTGAATTGGAATTTCGACAAGACAACGGGCGAACTATTTTTGCCGTATGAAATTCATGTGCGTATGGCATCGTTGATTGTGGATGTGTCATCGAAGCTCGTGCCCGAAACGATTGGATCGTCTGGAATATCGGAAAGTGTTCGTCAGATGTCGAATTTGGTGAAGGGTCAAACACCGCATCAACAGTTCATTATGTGGTGCTGGAATATGGTGTCGGTCCTGCGATTGCACTCATTCGATCAAAGCCCGGAATTTATTCGACGCGCCATTCGAAATCCAACCGATGCACTGCGTTTTGTCAATGAATTGGAGCGGCTGCCTTCAATTGCAAAAGGTGTCAGTGAAAATCGACCGATCGCTGTATACATTTCGATTTTAACCACTTTGTGGGGCCATTCAGTGCCGCAAATATGCCACAAGGGTTTTGCGCATATGCAAAATTTGCTCAACGACTATCGATATTCGACGGTAATTCGATGCCTACAGCTGGTGACACCGTTTTTCTTGGATTGCCCGGAGAGTCTATGTAAATGTACCGCTTTTCAATCAATTTTAACATCAATCCTTCAAGCCGATCGCACGTACATTCGCATGGCCAAGGATTTTATTAGCTGCGATTATCCCGGACCAGTCGTTGAACTTTTCTCGAATATGATTCAAGCACAAATTATCGACTATTTCAAATTCGATCTTCAAACGCCCGTTATCCTCGTCAGTTTATGGCTCAATTGTTTAACCGTTAATCCACAGTGGTACAAAGATCCAAACTCATTGTACATCGTCGATGTTATACTTCGAATCGCATACCAATTCAACGATGCATGGATTACAGCCAAGAATTTCTTCAAATTTTTCTGCAAGGTTTGACAACGAATTCTTTCAAATTGTATGAACTTTGGATGGAATTTAACGTTCTTTTGTTTCAACTTTGTATGATTTAGATTCACAATGAGCCAAAATCAAGCGTTTCTTCAACGTTTATACCATTTTTGGGCGGCTCACAACCAACCGGATTTTTCTCGGTACATTCAGCAACAACACCCTGGTTGGCTTTGTTGGTGCTGGAAATTGAACACGAAATGTTCGAAACAGAAACAAAGCTTTGGCCGGAAATTGTGCGTCAGCTCCATGGAGCATCAGCCAAATTTTCGATGGACAATATTATTAAGGTGATTATTCATCAACAGTTATTCTTTGATTATTTTCGTTAATTTAAAATTCTTCCGATTTTTTTCATTGTGTGCCCATTTACAGAGTTCAGCAAAATCCGTTGGATGTGTATCTTTTACCAGCAGCTCATTGGTGCTATACAAATTGGCGAATTTAATTTTAACATTGCCCCAACAAGAGGAATTATTGCCGATCTTTTGTCAAAAATTCTTTCATCTCTATTTAACCCGGATTCGATTTAGCGCCGACGAAGAATGTTTCACTGATATTTATGGTGTTGCTGACAAATTCTACGATGCCAACATTCCATTGATGAAAAAACTGAAGAAGTTCTTCATTGAATGCGCAAAATTTGAAAAGGAGCGCTCAATTAAAGCCAATGAACAGAATTTATCGGATCTTTATAGCGCTCGTTCAAGGTAAGTGAAGCCATTCATCGAAATATTTTTAATGTTATTGATTTCGTTGAAAAACATTTAAGAATCAAAAATCTTCAAAAAAAAATCATCATGTTTTTATCAGGCTTTACAGCAGTTTTGAGCTATGGTTGGAAGAGACACGTTTGAACAAGATTCTTCATTTGCGTTTGGAGTCATTTCCACCAGCGTACGATTTGAATCGACTGGGATTAATTTTTGGCAGCAATAGCGTATGTATATGCAGTATGCGTGATTTTGAAAAAAAAAAGATGAATCTGGTACTTTCTTTATAGGCACACTGGACGGAGTTCATTCAATTGTCAACGATACGGCAAATTCAAAGAGACGGAGCTGATTCATGGCTTCGATCATGTTTGCGTTATGTGGCTGCAAGTAAGCACACAACCGCCACATCCAAGGCACTTAAAGTGATCGATCCAGCCGACAATATAATTCGTTTACTAGACTCATACGATGCACCAGTTGCACCTCCGATTGTACCAGGCGAAACGTTGTTGGTGAAGAAAATGACATTGCCTGAACTCAAACGAAATGTGCTCAAAACCATGCAAAACGATTTCAAGAAACTTGACGAATTGTCTCGAATGTTTCACATGGATGTGCAAGAGCTCAGCTCATTGGATAGCACATACAAAGAAATGCTGCGCATTTTACACGAGAATAAGTGTCGACAGGAGCGCAGAGAAGTGAGATGCAGTTCGATTGTATCGAGTAAATCATGCAAAGGTGGTGTTTTTGTCAATATCCAGATGCCTTATCACGAAATCAACGAAGTTGTCAGCGATAAGCTAGCAACAAACCGAGAACGTCATGAGCAGCTCATAAATAAGCTAATTTCAGCGCCAGCATTACATAAAATCTTACCGATCGTTCAAATTCAATTTTCCATTAAACGTCTACTCGAAAGCTATCGATATTGCAAGCACATTAACGACGAAGCACAGCTCAAGGAAATTACATCGATTGCCAACACATTTTTCTACTACATGATCAATGCGATCAATGAAAACATCAACTCATTCCATCCTGCACAAGATCTGTGCACGGTGATTTTGTCACAAATTGGCGTAAGAATGGATGAAAAAACTTATTCAAAAATGAAATTAAAAAAAAAAAAAAAACAAAAAACCAATTATTCTTGAAAATTCCACAGATTTTCCTGCAAGAAAACCAAAACACGGAAGGAATGAATTTATTGAAAACCGCACTAAAACGTCCCGATTTAATCAAACCGATTTCCGATTTGTTTGTGCCATCAGCCACAATACCCGAAGTCTTTTTACAACTTTACAAATTTATCATTGACTCTCATTTGAAAAACTGTGATCCGAAAATTTTATTCGTGTTATTATCTAAGGTGATAATGGGAAATAATTTCGAATTTAAAATGAAATTGTTAATCGATGTGCGGTTTTGATTTTAGTTCGATGTAAATAGTTGGCTAACGACGCATAAACCAAAACTGGCCGATATCAATCAATTGGTTCAATTGATTTTGCAAGGTTTGGAGTGTTGGAATAAAAATGAGTCGGCATTGATTCAAGGAGTAAGTTCGTCGTTGCATTCATTGTTCAATTTTGGAAATATTTCAATTTTTCAATTTAAAATCACATTTATTTCAGTTGCTGCGTCGTCATTTGATCCACATTTTTATGTATGACTTTCCTGAGCATTATGGTGAAGTGTTGCTCATGGTTCTGAAAGGTTGTTCTGAGAACAAGCTCATGCCATCGATTTTGCTCGAGCTTTCAAACACCATTTATAAGCTGGCCAATTGCCCGGAAATTGATGCGAACGCCGATTGTGGCAAAATGAAAGAAGATATTTTGTATTTTGCAACCAATCAAAAATTGTTTTCATATCGTGATTTATATGAAACCATCGCATTGTTTGCGCGACATTTCCAAAATGAGCGTTTGCAACACGGATTGAATGGCTTGTATCCCATTCATAAGGAATATTGCAAATGGATATCAGCAATGTTCGAGACATTTGGTCATTCGTTAATTGTGTCATCCGTTCATACAAATCCGGGAGCATTGTCAGATACTTGTAAGTGGCACGAATGAATTTTATCTTTATTCAATCGAAAAAATTTCAACTTTTTTTCTAAATTTTCACAACACTTGCATTTGTTTTCCCTGTTGTATTATTAATTTGAGCTTTAAAAATAAAATTTAACAAATATTATTGTTTATTTTTTAACATAGTGATCGAATGGATTTGGCCGAGCGTGTGTGAAATGTTTTCGCCTTGGTTGTTCCCGTACTATCCACAGAATTTGCCAAATCTTCCAGCCAATTGGATTCGACAGTTCAATACGCCAATTCTATTGCCATGGAGTGAACTGTATTCGCAATACTCACAAATGTTGCTTCAGTCATTCATCAACTGTATCCAATTTATGCTTGATACGTTCCCTGCTTGTGACCTCATACTCAGCAACATTTTCTATTGGTACGAAACTAATTTCGGTAATGTAGCCGTGCCACGTCATGTCTTGCTTCCGACAAACACAACGTTAGTGCTTCTGCCGTGGAATCGTTTGAAACCGACTCCATTGAATATTAGTGGATTTCATCGACTGTTGCAACAGGTAAATATTATCTATATAAAATACCGTTAGATTGATGAAAATACCGAAAATGGATATTTGAAAATTAAATGAAAATAAAAAAAAACGAGAACAACAACGGAGAATGCTAATTAAATTAAATATCGAATTGAAACATTTGAATGCACCTGTCATATCTTAGTATCTCCCGGATTGCCATTCATTCTTGGGCCATATTTTCCTGCGTGTCAACTGGACGCCGTGGATTTACAGCAACATTCATCAATGGGATTATACGACCAGGAATCGCATTTTATCCACCCTGTTGTTGATGTTTGTGAAATTGTCGTATGAGCCAAGTGTTCGGGAAAATGCTCAACTGTTGATACTACTACAAGAAGCCATTACCTTCCCATGGTATATGCTCGACTATCAGGGTATCGAAGGCACCTTTGACTGGTATGTGATGTCTACGGAACCATCTTCTATCTTATGCCTGAATTCCGAACATTCTGCAGTCGATAACAGCATCTTGAGGTAACACAATTTAGATTCGATTTGCTTAAGCTTCGTTCTTATCACACATTTTATTTCCAGCCTGCTACAAACTGCATCATCAATAATTAATCCCGAAACCGAACATTCTCAATTGCAATCACAATTGCAAGCAAAGCGAATTTTGTACGTCAAGAGCATTGTTCGATTGCTACGACTATGTGGTTCGAAGTATCAACAACTTTTAACAACTCCAGACGGATTAAAATCGTTCCATTCGTCGATCTTCAATTTACTAACGCTCATTGATGGTGTTGTGACCAAAGGTAACAACATAGTTAGAAGACTAAAACCAAACTCGTTGATTTATTTATTTTTGTAATTTTTCATTTTTTTAGACAACGAAACGGATGCTATAAATATGATGACAGAAATGGTGGGCTCAATTCAATTGCAAGGCGAGTTTACTTCAAGGTAAATACAAAATTTTATCGTTTGAAGTTTTTTTTTTTTGACTAAATGGATTGATTTTCTTCAGATTTTCGGTAATGATAATAATTCGAATATTTTTTTTTGCTCAGAATTTTCGTTGAGGCAGTCGCAATATGGCAAGCAAGTAGCGAGATCGGAAATTTGGTGGTTTCAGCAACACTCAATGCAATTGGCACTTGCAAATCGTTTTCAAACAATATATTCATGCTGCTGGAGACAACCGTTTTCAATTACTTCAGAAATTTAGGTAAATTAATCATTTCAAATGCTCTACTTTAGACAAAATTTAAATGATAAAAATTGAAATTAATTAATTTTAAGCAAGAAAAATAAATGAATGAAAAAATAAATGATTGCAGAGTCAAAGAAAGACGAGCATTCACCGACGTGGGCAAATGTTTTAGATCGCTTAGGACCAACGCTACCATCATTCGATCTGCAACAAATGTTCGACGGTGAGCATTTGTTGTGCATTTATATTTCAATGATCTACAAATTGAAAGAGCAACAGGAGAGCGGTGAACGGATCACATATCTTCAGAATATCGGAAAAATTTTGGAAAACTATAAATCATCGTAAGTATTGTGAAATGGATTCCCTTCAATCGATATTCACTTCGAGTTAATTTGTTTTGATATTTCTATTATTTCCTTCATAGATTGAACACTGAGTCAAAATTGGTGATTATTTGGGGCTTATTGATCACATGCGGTTTCAAATTGCTTCATATAAATTCCAATGCAAAGGAACCACTGTTGACACTAGCGCGACACTTGAAATCAACGTCAAACATATCCGATGGCTGGGGAGAAGGACTTTTGGGTGCTATTGGCTTTAAAAAAGAGACCACATCGAATAAGTATGTCTTATATTGATATATAATTTAAAATCTTCTGCTGAACAATCCGAATTCATTTGCAGACGTAAAATTATTGCAAAATGCTTGGCATGCATCATCTTCTCGTTATTCATGGAAAGGTAACCGATTCTTATGATTTTAAGCACACGCAACATTACATAAGATTGTTTTCCATTTTTAGTGAGAATCACCACAAAGAGTACGAACAGGCGTTAGAGGATCTGAAGAGTTCAGTGAAATCAAAGAAATTTGCCGATATTCGGGCTACAGCAACAGCAACCATTGACATAGTTGAAAATCAGTCGAAATCCTTAGCAAACACCAAAGAAAATATCTGTACTGTAATTCGGTTATTCTACAATGACTGCTTCTTAATTTCGCTTGAGGAAATTTGGTCATTTTAAATTGTTTCGTGACAACTGTTGATATTCATCAACAATATATGCTGATTTTTTTTTATATTGTTCGAAACGTTTATTTTAAATAAACAATAAATTTTTATATTGGGTCTATACATTAGTTTTTTCGTTTTTTTTCTTTGAAAAATCGTTTATTTCGATATGAAAATGAAAAAATACATTATTCAAAATATTGGCCGTCGGAAGCTACAACTTTTTCCCATCTTTCTGGCAATTTGGCACCACAATTTCCTTCCTTTTGGATATAACCCAAGGCGAATGCAAAACACAAAACTAAATGTGTAAATCACAATACATCTTATGTGAAATGCATAGCTGAGTCAAGGCATAGCTTGCATGTGAGCTGATTTTCACCTAATCAAAGCAAAAGCTGTATGTCCTTCCTAAAATTAAATAATGCCTCGGTCGACCTATTTCTTCATTCAAATAAATGAGACGATAAGGGCTTACATATAGAGCAACTTTTTCAAATAAACAAGGTATTGTTGGGAAGAGGAATTCAGTATTTGTTTTCAAAGATCCAATTTATGCGAGAATATCAATGTTCGGTTTTTCATTTTATTGGCCATAACTTTAAAAAGCGTTTTCCATTGAATTTTGTGAATTCGCTTACAAAACTAATTAACAAAGTAGTTTTAGTCGGAATTGTCAGCGCCGGGGACGTAATCTTCATCGTCGTCATCATCGTCTGAACCAAAATCTAATTCTTCTAAATTCTGGAACAATGATTCATCGATCTTGACATTTTCGATAGATTCACCAGCCGCTTCCAAGAATTTCAAATCCGAATCGTTCAATGTCTTATCTTGCATAAATAATTCGCGCCCCGTTAACTTTCGATTGGTGGATTGCTTTTCACGTTTCTCCGCCAGACCAATGTCTTGTTCGAATTCATTCCGCCATTTGAGGAAAGTTTCAACGGTAACACGCGTACCTTCGAATCTTTTCTGAAATCACAAAGATTTGTTCAGGTTAGAATACCAACAAGTTGAAGTCAAATACATCTTCAGAATTAGCTATGTTGAGCTCGATCATTGATCAAAATTCAACGTGTTTGAATTTGAACCAACTCAATCTCAACAACAAAAACATATGTGTTGTTGTTGCACAAACATACCCGTTCGGCTTCTTCTATTTCTTTGAGTTTTTGTTCCGCGCGATTTTCTTCTTCTTTTTTAAAGTCATCCCATTTAACGTTTAGCCACTCTTGCGCACTGCTAACCAATGAAAATATCATTTCAAGGCCCAAATTTTCGTTAATCTACAAAGGAAAGAATATTTTTGTCTCAAGAATATTTCTCCAAACAAAATGGTTGGTCTTCCATTAGTACCGTTTCTTTGATGTGTTCCAACAGTTTTTCTTCGTAATCATCTTCGAAATTGACGGCATTTTCAATTTCCACTTCGGGCGCTGTGTCTGGATATTTTGTTGTGTACGTGAAAACCAATTGACACGATAGACCATTGCTTTCTGTTTCCGCATCATACTCTTCCGTTGATATGTTTATATTGAATTTGTGTGGAGCTCTGTCCAACACTGCAAACCAAAATGATTCCAAATAAAATCAATTCTTTCGTTATTTTGTCAACACGTTTGAATGGCATCGCAGCCAAAAATGTTGATGTGAACCTTACCTTCGATATCATCGCAGTAAATTGATTCGAGCGCTTCAACTTCATTCGCTTGATCTTCGGTGTAGTTTCGTTCCATTTTCTATGTGTTGTTGACTTTACTTTAAAAAAAACTTCGGCCGAAAGCTTGAACTTTTTGTTCAACAAATAAAACGAAATAAATAATAAATTCCTCCGGTGATTGAGTTGGGAAAGGAAAACAAGATTAGAGCCAAGTGTATTTTACATTGAACCATTGACATGTGTCAAAATCCAGCGGTATTGTCAACTCATATGCTGCTGCGTTTACATTGCCGCCCTACAGACGAGCATGGTGTAGACTTTGTTCAACGAAACCGTCCTTAAGTCAATTCAAATCGTTGAATTCCAAAGCAAAGCAAAACATTCATTTTCAAATTATTCGAAGAATATCGAATAAACATGGTTTGCCTCGAAATTTTTTGCAGTTCAAATTAGAATTTTGGCTTTGAAATCAAGCACAATGGTGAATTCTATTCTTCACCTCTTTTTTATATGGTAACTCAACTGCTTATGAGCACTAACAACAAGTGTCAAACACAAAAAATGTAAACAAAGAAAGGACAACCTTTTCAAAGTTAGAATCGTTGCCAGAAAAAACACTCACTATGTTAAATTGTGAACACATTTGCGAGAAACGAGGTGGGTATTCTTTTTTCATACAGTCCAAATGTCATGTCAATATTTGGTTTTTCATTTCATTGGCCTCTAGCCAACGTTTGCATTGAATATTGTGAACATTGTGTTGCGTTTACATTGCCACTGTACAGAGTAGCATGGTGTAGAATTTGCTGAACGAAACGTCCGTCAACAGAAGTACTGTTGACAGTTAAGAATACACAACATACAAAAAACAGGAGGCAGAACCAAGTGATTTTGCAATAAATTTATTCTATTTCGAATAAATGAAAAAAGTCAAAATCGTTGAAACAGGGAAAAAATTGAAATTATTTTAAAAAAACATTGAAGAAATTACTTGAATTAATTTTTATTAGTAAATCAAATTAGAATCTTTGCACAATGATTTCCTGCTATAATCGAGGCTGCGGTAAAGATTACGATCCCGCGAACAATCCAGATGGTGAGAATTTTTTTCTGATAAAACTATTCAAAACTTATAGAAGAAAAATTGCTTCTAATCCATTGTTGATATGTAAAAAAGTGTCATTCAATACTATTTTTGGCTTAAAAATTTACGGTGAAAATGTTTGAGCGTAGCTTAGAGGTTATGTTATAATATTAACATTCAAGAATGTTCTCGAAAAGCTGAGTTTGTTCCTGAAGTTGCTAATTGTTTATTTCAAAAATTTCTTATCTCCGTATAGATGCTTGTCGCCACCATCCGGGAACGCCCTTCTTCCATGATGCCTACAAAGGCTGGTCTTGTTGCAATAAGAAAAGTGTTGATTTTACGGAATTCTTAAATATAAAAGGTTGTCAACTGTCAAAACATTCAAATGTTAAACCGGTTGAACCCGAGAAACCAGCACCAAAAGAAATCGTAGAAGAGCCCGAACCGCCAAAAATACGCGAACCAGTGAAACCAAGTGCTTTAGAACGACCATCGTTTGATACGGAACTCGTGACCGTAAAACCAACCGTTGCTCCAGCCTTAAAACAATCCATCGATAATTTGGTCGTCAATGAAACGAAGAAACTGCCAACAAATAGCCCAACGTATGTATTAGTTGTTTGTTATCATTGAAATGAATCCTGGGGAAGAGAAGTTCAACTGAAATGGTTTTTTCTTATCGAATGTTTGTGTTTTTGCAGTGAAATTTCCGTTGGAACCACTTGTAAAAACGGTGGATGTGGTCAAACGTATGATTCAGCAGCAAGCGATAGCAGCGAATGTGTACATCATCCAGGCGTGCCCATTTTTCATGAAGGTCTCAAATTTTGGTCATGTTGCACGAAACGAACAACCGACTTCACGGCATTTATGAATCAAAAGGGCTGTGCGTACGGTCAGCACAAATGGATCGTCAATGTTAGTGCAAGACCGAGGGGATGAATTATTTCTCATTTCATTAAAAATTGTTCATAGCATCATTTGCAATCGTTTTCATTTTCCTTTTTTCAGACCAATGAACACGAAGAAGTAAAGTGCAGATATGACTGGCATCAAACTGCATCGAATGTTGTCATTGCCATTTATGCGAAAATGTATCACTACGAAAAGAGCTACATCAAACTCAATCCGGTGCGATTGAACGTGTGTCTGGTGTTCCCTCAACAGAATGATGCCGAGTTCAAGCTTGATCTTGAACTTCGTGGTGTAAGTGTTCATCGATTAAATTGTTCATTGCGATACAAGCGATCTAATTTTCTTGTGTTCTCTGCAGGTCGTCAACGTTTCAAAGGCAACCGTTCAAATGTTTGGCACAAAAGTTGAAATTACTTTACCCAAAGCCGAACCAGGTACATGGGCCACTTTAAATTTCCCAGTTAAAACAGTAACTGCCAACGCAGACAAAGAAAAGAAACAGGAAGCCGAACCAGTGAAACCAGCCAATGATGACGATGACTCGGATCTCGATTTAGATGATATTCAACAAGTTCGCGGCGTTCGAATTACCGAAGCCTAAATCAAGCAAACTCACTATCATGAAATTGTTAAATTCATAAAACACCATTTGAACCTTGAAATAAAAAGGATTTAATCATAAAACCAACATAGTCCGTTTGATGTTTTTCTTAACGAGAAATCAAGAATGACTCTTTTCTTTCGAAAAAAAGTTCCGTCAAACATTTTCCAGTCAGAATAGACATTCGTTGATTGATTTAAGGTCAAAATTTCAAAAACAATGAAGAAAATCAATGATAAGGGCATATTTTTCAAAAAAAAAAAAAATTTGCCTCACCAGAACATGTTAGTGTAGGTCAGTATTACTTTAGCCTTACCATTTTCTAATGATATGATGCAATGATATTTTTAGGCTCATTCATTCTGAATGATTCATTCTCATATCTAGATAAGCTCTAGAAGTAAAGAATTTCTCTCAATGAAACAAGGTTTGTGATCGATTGAAACCTCTTCAACTGCTAATTTGTCCGGGAAAAATCTTAAAAATTGAGCAAAAGCTAGAAGATGTCTTATCAATACAATTGGAAAAAAATGCATTGAAAAACTTAGTGGAACAGTTTGACACCAAATTAAATCCATGAACAAACGAAAGAAAAATTTCAAATGAGAAACTCAAGAGACGAAAAGTAAGCAATAAAAAGCGTTGTCATTTCTATGTTACTCTCATTTTAACGTATATCAAAGATGTGAATTTAATGACGCATAAGAAAAAAACGAATCCACACATATATCATTGATACGTGGTTTGCGTGCACGTACACTTTTGCATGAGACGGCATTTTTGTGTGTGGTTCGTATCAAAGAAGAGGTATATTTTCAAATCAGCATTCGCATCTCATGGGACTGTGTTCGCTCAATTCAATGTCATTGCTATTCGGTCGAGCGTTTTTTTTTCGTTACGTATTCACTTTTTTGTCTGCTTCTTTTCACTCGATTTTCTTACGGTCTTCGATCTGAACCATTTGACGGTCATTATGAAATCGGTTTTATGATGTTATGCCACCGTAATGTACCCGATGAATGTTCATTAACTCTATCGAAAAAGAAAGAAGTAAAGCAAAAGAAAAAAAAATCAAACCCAACGTTCTTTCGCTATTGTTAAAAAATCAACGCGACCATTTGGAATGGCATCATTAGGTTCAAAAACATCATCACGTCTAAGCTCATTTTTCATGGTATTGAGATGGAATCATCGAGCGTTTCCGTTTGTTTTGTTTCAATAAATTACAATTTTTCCTTCTTGGCATTCGCTTTTAGCCGCAAATTTGTTAATTTGATGTTATTGTGTGATGATGAGGCCGTCCTCCCACCCCCGACAAACGAAAAACAAAATCATCAAAAATTCACAAAACTATTTCGATAAATATTCAACACCGAAAAACACGTTACATCTGTTTGGATTATCGAAACGAGTACGAGAGAAGAAAAAAAAAGAAAAAGAAGCTAGCATTTCGTCTCGATTTGATATTATTGTTGTGGTTCAGTTCGGTTAACAATAGCATTCATAGTCTGTAGCTGACCAGTTGATTGATTTTTATAAGCGCAAAAAATCGGTCGATTCAAGTTTGAATTGCTTCGAAATGCAAATAATTAAATTAGATGTGAATGGCGCATATTGTAAATTTCATGCATCGTTTGCGAATAGACGAGGCTGCACTGAACGAAATCATTTCAAAGCGATTAGATCAATTCAATGAATGGACGCAATAAAAATAGATGGAGAGGGAGAGAGAGAAAGAGAGGAAAAGAAAGAACAAATGGAGGTTGAGTGACCGGATTTGGCACTTTTGATAATTTCAAATCGAAATGGCAAAATGCGATTTTTTTCCCACTGTATGAGGTTAAAAAAGCAAATTCAAATTAAACTATTTAGTATGGTGTACGAACTTGTACGAAAAGAAAAAGAACGACAACAACTACAGTAGCGAATTGAAAAAGACTGAATGGGACAAAAATGCGGATAGTAATTAAGTCGAAGGTGGCGAGAAGCACCGACTGACCGACTGAAATTCAGTGTTAGTTGGTTTATCATTAGCGACACCGAAGACTGTTCGGACCGGTTAACCAATAAATCTTTCTCGCAATTTTCCCAATGAAATTCAAACATTTACAATGGATCACGGAATAATGTCAAACGGACGACCGCGCCTCTAGCCCACATAAACTAATGACAACGTATTAATTCATAAAGAAAATTAATTCGTGTCACATGATTTAATTTGGCATTATAATTGAAATGGGTGAATTTCGGGTGATATATTTGTTATGGCCATTGAACAAACGGTTTTCATTGTTTTGCCGGCGTGATATTATGGCTGCCGTTTAACCTATGCTGCCAATTCAACGAGAAAATATTTGAAAAAACATAGCCAATGACCTCAGATCGAAAAACATATTAACGCCATAAACCCGCTTGTCTGACACCATGTGCTTTATTTCTCTCTCTCTCTCTCTCTCTCTCTCTCTCTCTCTCTCTCTCTTTCCGTGTGTCTGCCGGCTTGTTATGTCGCACAAACGAAACATCTTCAACTCGTGACACACCATGTAAAATGAAGATTCGGTACACGCGATTATCGTCTGCGGTTTTGCTTCCGAATTACACTAATCTCGTGAAACGAAGAAGAAGAAAAAAATTGACCGACCTAGAACTTGTAATTTGTTAGCACACAAATTCTAATACGCCGGGGACATTGAATTTTTATTTACACCGCGTGCGCGCGCGTTCACGCACACATACGCTTTCGCATCCGCATTTATACAATTACAGAAACCGAGGAAAAAATACATTAATTATGTCTCTTTTTCTTCAATTTAGTCATAGTATTTCTCACGAGCGCAGACACAGCTTTTGATTGAATAACTTACGCTAAAATTCTATAGACACTCGACAAATTCTTACGTCATCATTGGTTGGCTGTTTCCAACTCGGAATGCACATTCTTCTGACGTGTTGCGCCGCACGTAGAACTTTACCACTTAGCTTTGCTGTTGTTGTATCGCGAAAACGTTCTGTTTTTTACCAAGATTTACGTTCATATCGTGCCAATTCATTTATGCGGCAAAAGGAAAATGGTAAATGACAAACAAACCAAAAAAAAATGAACATATGATCTGATCGCGTCTTATGTGTGCAAAACGTTTGCGTCCATAAATGCAATAAAAAAGTATGCAAGAACAGCAGAAAAAAAGAAACAATGTGAAATCCAGTTTTAATACATGCCGATTGCACGGTGTTGCTGTTGCTGCTGCACGCGCCTGTTGTTGCCGTTATTGTATGTTTTTGTTTTGTTTCGCACTCGCTGTATGTAATTGGCGAAACAATGCTAAACAATGATAGCCGATCACTTCAACTTGAAATTGATCTTGAATCGATCAACCTTTATTGCGTCGCTGAATGTGCGCACACACACACACACACACACGGGCACATCGGTGTGGCGGTAGTGTAATTTACATTTCAAAATTGTTTTCCTGTTCGTCCTGTTGCCATTGCCTGATGAAGAATCGCTTCCTTATAAAGTGGTGTGTTCTCGGAGTGCGTTATTGGCGCACACCGCTCGCACACGTAATACTCTCTGCTCGTTTACATGTTCTGAATCTGTCACGTGTTATAGGACCGTCGTTGTCGTTCTTTTTATCGATTACGTCTAATTGCACGCGGAAACTCATTACTTGTCCCCCGTAATGAAGTAAACTGCTGTAACTAAAGGAAGCGCTGAGACATCCAATTACTTCTAATCTATTTAGAAGCAACAACAGCACAAATACAAGTTGAGACATGTCGGAACAACTCAACTAATAAACTGAAGAGAGGAAACAAAAGAATTGTGTGCTGCTGCTGCGCTGCAACACGACATCTTGTATATAATTATGGGCAATTTATCGATGTGCTAATGTGTGAATATGTAATATGCAAACGCATAATTTATTAGAGGTATGCCTGTTGTGGTGTGTGAATGTGCGTGTGTGGCGATGGAACAATTCAGTTATAGAATTATATATAAATTGCTTAATTAGTATCCTTGAACACAAAACTGAATTCCTGAAATTAAATCACTCGTTTTTCGCTAGTCATGCGACACTTACGCACATTTTGTCAACACAATGAATTCACGTGTTTATCGTCGTCGTCGTCGTCTCTTTACGCTGGGAAAATTTGTGCGACAAGATGAAAACAAATGATGAAATTTGCTTGCCAAACAAAACAACGCATTGATTGATGTTTTTCCATGTGACGACGAAAATAAATTGGATGGAAGCATGAGCATAATTTGAAGGATGGCGGCCATCAACAAGTGAAGCCCGCACATTTATTTTATTAAATCTATTCAAATTAAGACGGCTACGTCACACGTATATACATGTCAAAAGAAACGATTTCCATGAAAACCAGACACAGATATAATAGTAATCGCAATCGGTGTGTCAAGTTGATTCATATCAAAACCACCATCAATTACTTTGGGGACAATGTTTTTCTAAATCGGTAGGAATTTAATTCGATGCCATTTCCAGGAGATAATGAGAAAATCCATAACATTGTTAGAATTGAAGAAGCAATTTAGATGTAGTTATTTGTTATGCGGCTCTAATGTATGTGCATAAATTTTTCATTGTTGTCATTCATTCATTGTATGTGTTTGCGCTTGGAAAATGGTGATGTAAGAAACCGCAAGCAATCGACAAATCAGAGCAATTATTTACCGAGTGATGTATTAATATTCAACAGGATGATTGGTTTTTTTTATGGAAAAAAAGCACAATTTTACGATTGTTATTAATATGAAGCATGATTTGCACCTATCTAAACTGGGCACTTTATTCGCAACCGATTCGATCATTTAACTGCCCATGGAAATTTGTTGCAACTGCATTTCCGACTGTTTAGCATAAGTCGTGCCAGCAATCGCCCACCTCAAGCACAATAACGGAAATAGAAAAACTTCATTGTCAAATCCGCTTCCAAACCGATTTAATTGAAAATCACAAAAAAATAAACGAGTCATTTTCTCTTGAAAACGATCGATATAGAAAAAGAAAAACGAAGAAAAACACGCGCTTTGTAATTTTCTTCCATAAAATTTTAATTTTCACTAATTATATTCAAAGAAATTGGTTCAGTAAGGAAGATCCGTCAATGACATAAACCGTGTGATTCATTATGCGTATTATTTTTTATTGCCATTCGATGTGGTAAGCTCAGCAATGCGGTTTTATTGTTCTTGATTTGTTTTTTTTTTCTGCTAATGCGTCACAGTGTTGTTGTGAGACAGAAATAGCGAGAGAGAAAAAATAGCAACAGCAAAATGTTCTACCGTTGAGTGAGTGTGATTTTTCCCATTTTCACATTTCAAAACTGGTTACAACACCGACTCTCAATTACCAATTGAATCATCAATAGCTTTTAATCAAGGTTGGCATCTTAATTAATTCGGTGGCACTTGGAGACATCCGTCCAAACGGCAGCAAACCAGCCAGCCAGCCAGCCAGCCAGTCAACCAACGCAAATCACGTCGGAAAAAAATACCGATGTAATTGAAATACCAACGAAAAAAAAACACCGCATATACAAATGCACGTGATGGAAATGATTTGAGCAAAAAAAAACATTCCATTTAATTACGAAAAAAAGTCTAAATCATGCATTTATGAGCAACCAGTAAAGTTTCTATGCAAAGTGTAACAGAATCATTATATTGGTCTTGGTCTGGTCTTGCGAAAAGAGGGCCGTCATGTGTGTGTGTGTGTGTGTGTGTGTATGTCTTGCGACAAAGAAAACCGAAATAACAACAAAAATAATTACATGAAGTGGGAAACTGTGTAGGCAACATGCATGTTTTTCTCACGGAAATATCAAAGAAGAACAGCCGCGCCGCCACTGTCGCCGTTGTGTGCCGCAAAGACCTCAACACTCACACCGATGCCCATTGTTGAATCCACCACGCTCATTGTTCTCATCAATTTTGCGTATTTGTTTGTTTGACGCATATTTCAAATGGGAAACACGACCGAAATTGCATGCGCTCAGCATATTCTCGCTATTCGGTTTTTTTGTTTGTTTTCGTTACTGTTGCCGTTGCTCTGTTGTTGTTGTTGGTCTGGATTTGCGTGTGTGTGTCACCATTATGTAGCCGTGTAACATGCATCCGATCTATCGAAAGAACTACCTGTGCCAAAGGTATAATCCAAACACATGCAAACGGCCCGAAAAGCCATGCGCGCTCCAACTGTTACACCAATACATTGCCACCACTCAGCACTCGGCTGGAGCTATACTTTGTGCTGGCGAAGTAAACAGAAAAGCGCGCTAAGCACGCTGTGTGCTGTTGTTGTTGTTGGTTTTGCTAGCGCGCGCACCGTCTACTCGCGTGTGTGAGCGCATTTTGTTTTGTTTTTTTCGTGAATTTGTAGTAAACGAAAGAGAGAGTAAAATATTTTTTTCCATATAAATTCACTTTGGCGAAACGGCTGGATATCATTAAGTGTCTGTTGTTTGGAGCTTACCGATCCACGAACTCTTTCGATCCGATTCTTTTTTTCCGTTGAATTTTTTTTTCGTTCGAGAATTTTTCGATTTGAATTTTTCAAATTTCGTTTTATCAGAAAAAAAAATCTTGAGTGTGTTCCGTTTATTTTATTTCCTCGACGATTTGTTCTGTGTTTCGCGATAAATCGTTCGTTTAAATAAACTATCGTTTGAATTTATCTGTGATAATCAGAAAACGGTTTAAATTCAAGAATCCTTCGATTTCTTTCATTTGGAACCGAAATCCATTTAGAGTTTTTCACGTGTTTTAACAAATAATTACTTACTTCTACAAAATGCATATTGTAAGTGTTGTCCATAATCATTTTAATCCAAATCAATATTGAATTGTTTGTCTTGTTTCTTGCGTTTATTATCGATGTTGAGGTGTGCACGCGTTCTTTAGTGATAATAGTTTTGAATATCGTCATGTGCTTGTTGCCGTTGCATTCATTTGTTTTATTGTTGTTGCAGCAGCTCATTAAATAATAAAACAGAACCTTTACCACATTGCATCAATTGCGCGAATGAATGCCGCCAAACGCTAGCATTCGATTCAAATCACGATATTTGATTAATCAAGTTGAGCAATATTTGTGTTTCTCGTTTGCATTGTTTGACCATGTTGTTATATTCTTATGAATGAACTGTGTTTGTTGAATTTAGCATACGCGATAATGCAGACACACCATTCATCGTGAACTCATAGTGTGAGCGCACAAAGAATTGTACAACAATAAAAAAGCAAAAATAAAATGTGCTCATCAGTGAAATTATGTGTGTTTGTTTGCCGAGCCAATGAGAGACGGTTCATAGCAATAACAGAGTCGAAACCACGACGAAGAAAAAAAGAAAAAAAAAAGAAAAGAAAAAGAAGAAGAAACAGCCAAAGCTATAAAATGCAATAAATAAAATGGTACCGTGTATACATTCATATGCACAAAACTTTTGCGCTATTTAAATTTAAAAAAAAACGAAATGTATTTACTTTTTTGTTGCGGTTGTTATTCGGGGCTTTGTTTCGTGTCTAAACGACCGGCCAATTCATTTTCGTTTGAATGTGCTGTTTCCCAAAAAGCAAACACAACACAAACCGAAAAAAAAAACTGTTAGCGATAAGTAAGAGTAGGAAATTGTATGTCTGATTGAGAAAGAGAAAGAGTATCGCAAACCATTTCGCCCATTCGTCGCGGCAATTTGCGATGATTGTCTGCAATGAAGCATTGCATTGAGATGCGAATAAAAAATGCATCGTTATCGCATCAACTTTCGATTTGTTCAACAGTCACTTTCAGGCGGTTCCATTGAATTTATCACATTTTACATCCAATCATCTTGTTCTGCCATTTTTATTAGACTCTTCCGTCGATTGGCGATTTGAGTAGAAAAAGAAAAGAAGTTGATGTTAAAACAACGTCGCTGTTATGTATAGCTGTCATCATTTTCTTTGTTGTTGTTAATCCAGTGGAGAGTGACATTATTTGGCGATTCAAATTTTTTTTTTGCAACGGATCGAATGAAAGTGAAACGATCAGTCGGAAATGTATTCAACTTCTGAAAATGACTCAAGACAACACAAAGATTACACAATTCCCAAAACCGTAAATTTATTCAACGCTTGGATCAATCATTTCGGGTTGAACAAAATTTGTTCGATTTTATTGATAGAATCTAGTGAAGATGATTCACCGTCCTCGGCCATGTGATAAATTCATAACTTTTATATCGAATTTTGGCTCGTGCACAGTAGCAACAGTAGCCAAAGCAGCACAGAATCAATTTTTCCGATGAATTCATTTGCACGAGCAAAATTACTTTCGTGATGATAAACAGAGTCAGCTTGTAAACCACACTGAACCACATCACGCAAACCGATTACACACCAATTTGTCCTTGTCGGATTTTATATCTAATATAATTTTTTCCCATGCATTTGAATGGAGTCGTATCAAAATTCTAAGATTTTTTTTCTTCATTTCTTTTCTTATTCGATATTGCGAATTGATAACAAAGCAACGATGCATGAGCTCAGAAGAGAAAAAAAATTGTAGATAAATAAATAGAATTATGTTGAAACACATTATAAAAATGTTTGAGGTTTCGCTGTTTGGGGCGAAACGAGAGTTAGATCATAAATAAAAGAGTGCGGGGCACAGTGAAGATTGATGTATACGAAGCAGCAACAATAGCGCTAATTCAAGTTCACTCAGTTCATTAAAATGTAATGCAACAATCGGATAACATTACAAGTAGCAGCACCGCAAGTCCTCGTGTGTAATTTTGTGCGTTACTTTTATGTGTGTTTTTAGTTCGTTTCTTTGTTGCTGTGGCTGTGTGTTATTTCAAAAGAAATTCAATTAATTGGCACCCAATTAAAAAATACTTAAAGGTCTCAAGCGCGACAAATTCCTATATGGATATTCGTCTTATGATTTATTCGGTTTGTGCTTCGTTGAATGAAGTTCATTCACAAATGAAAAGGAAAATACGCACATTTCCCTTCTATTTTCCGTTGTTGTTGTTGTTGCTGCTGCTGTTTTTGTTTTCGTGCAGGTCTCTGTCATTGCTGTGACAAGTGAATGAAAGCATATAGCGAAACGCACAACAAAAACAAACGAGAATGAAAAAAACAACAACAACAAAGTATTCATTAAAAAGTGTCGCATATTTTCGCTACGAAGTGCGAATATGACTTTTCCTGTGTTGTGTGTGAGATATTCAGCGATTTGATGACAATACGGATCATATTATGTTATAATTGACTTTAATTTAGCACGTTTTTTTCCTCTCTCGACGACTTAATCTCGTGCTTTTTATGTATTTTTTTTTCTTCTCTTTCTCTCTCTCTCTCTCTCGCTTAAGTCGCCTTGTGAATTATGCAACTTGATGAAACAGTTAAATCGATAGCGGTATACGGTGATTATTGCTTAAAGCAAACCGCTTTTCGAACTGGTCGATGGTATGCGATTTAAGCATGGTGAAGATGATTTTGGAGAAAATTCCATTGGAAAACGATGCAATTTACCAAAATTGGACAATTTTCGTGTGAATGAAGCGCGCGATCGTACTGAATGAGGTCTACATCGATGAAGCGTGCTTCCTTGTATCTCACGATGCGTCCAGACGTGATATCGTAATGGGAACATTAGCTGAAAAATCAGCTCGCGACCTTATTTTTTCGCGATCCAAACAAACACATACACATTTATACAAACATTCTGTGAGCGCGTTTCTTTCGTTTTCCTTCGAGCATTTTTGTTCCGTTTGTTATGTGGTGTATTTCTATGCCATTCTCTGTTGTTGTTCTGTCCGATGTTTTCTATAGAAGAATATAGCCTGGGTCTTAACACACAGAAGCACACACTGATTAATTACAGAAAATCCTTGACTTTCGATTTCTACCATGTGAATACAAGATCAATTAAGAGCGTTCATTTAAATCATTCAGAATTGGTTTGATTGGTGATTGCCTCTACCCAAAATCGTATTCGGTTCTGTGATCATTGTGAAATCGATCAAAATCGGTTGTTTTGAATGAGAGAGTGAGCTTGTTCGATAGTGTTAAAGCATGAGCGTGCGCGCGCGTACATAACTAAACGCCTGCTGCTCTGAGCCGCTGCTAAAGAGAAGGAGGCAAGAAAAATTTGGAAAAAATCATGTACGACAACATAATCAGAATTAATAAATAAAATCTTGGGACAAGTTATTTTAATGGAGATTAGATTTATGTATGTGAAGTGCAAACTAATATAAATCTTTTCGAAGTTGAAATTGCGAAAGAAAACCCACTTCAAATGAGCACCATTAACAAGCAACGAGAATGAGCATTGGATATCACTAGCGCTCTGTCTCTCCCTCTCGTAACAACAATTTTAATTTATAACCGAAATCATATAAAATTGGCTCAGAATTCGAAATGTTTTGCGTCCACGATTTCGGAAATTCAATCGTAGATTGTTTATTTTATTTTTATTTGAGTAAAACACCACTCGACTCAATGGTATTTTCTGTAAATAACCGTTATGAAATTCGATCGAATGGATAGCATTGTTGGATGTTCATGAGCACCATATAGCAGTGATAAATTAACCTGGAAATTATGCTAATTTTGTGCACAAAATTTCATGCACGAGGAAATTCGTGTGTGTGTGTGTTGTTGTGTGTGTTTGAACAATTGCATCTCACTCATGGGATCGACTGTGTGTTGGAGCGAGTGTGTGTTTTCGCACTCTTTTCTTTTCATTTTCGTTTCAAAATGTAGAACGAAATTGAATGTAATCAATTATAGTGATTTTTACATAATAATAGTCAACTTCCTGTCTTTCGTTTTTCTCACCCGTCGCCATCGATCGAATCGAGAAAAGAAAATAAAGAGTGCATTTCAATGTAATGATGCAATGGGCTCAAGTGATACTATGTCAAAGCGATGACCGTTCTCCGATCGAAAATTGAAGTCTGATGCTGCTTTTATCATTCTTGGCTTCTATTTACGTCACTAGTTCGACACAATGAAATGTGCCAATTTTACACGTCATAAATCCGTGATTTGTATGCGTTTTGGCGTGCCCATTGATTGTACCGTTATATTCCAGTATGTCACACGCTCTGTGGTTATCCGTGCACTTTCTTGCCGGTAATCGAAGAAATTTCGCTTGGTGTTGGTGCAAATTTGCGCATATTAAGGTAGAAACACAGGTGTGTATGTTTTCGCTTTGACCATCAACAAACTCGTTTCGATGCTGATGCCGATTGGTTGTTTCTTTTTTTCCATCTCTTAGCTCATTTCAAATTTTTTTACTTGCAAATATTCTCGCAATATGGAACTCAATTAGAGCCGCGTATCATCGCGCAGTTTTGCGCAACACACAATGAGATAGAAATAGTGGAAAAACAAACAAACACGAATTTCAGATTAAGCTATCATGAGCAAGTAGAGTTGCCATTACTCATTGGCATGCGCAATATACAAGTGCACATAACGTTTGATGTGAACTATCATTGAGTATAAAATAGTTTTGAGTGTATATTGACTGCCGTTTTGATGTTTTATTCTTTATGGAGTGTCGTAAACAGCGTTAACTGGTTGTTCCCCAAACCAATTTTGTGCCACACTATTTTCGACGGATAATTCATTTTTCTTGTTCAATTGGCACGTAAACATGGGCAAATAGTAAAACGAACAGAAAAAAGCACTACGCTATTAACCTTATTCTAGGCGATAGGTCCATGCTGACGACGCCACACTACACATTCGACAGTGAAATACAAATCAACAAACACACAGCACACATATATACGGAACCAAATTGCGATGCAATCACAAAAAAAAAATGTAACAATAAAATTGATTAAATCCATTTTTATTATTATTTCTTTATTACAATATGTGTGTTGTGTTTATGCAGTGCTCTTTTTGTTTCTCTTCATGGCGTTGGCTTAAGAGCGCTCGCGATATGCGCAATTTGTGCATTTCAGCATCGTCGTCGTCGTTGTTGTTGTCGTCTAATCGCACTCTCTCGCGCGCCAGCACAAACGCTCTCTACGTCTCTGGCTTAAGTGTGTTTGTGCAACTCCAGTTGTGCTAGAAACACCACCATTCATGCTCGCGCCGCCGTATTGTACTATTAATATCCTTCGGTGTTTGAACCGGTTTCTGACCGTTTCTTTTTTTTCTCTCGCAAAACCGAACGAACGAACGAACGAACGAAGGGAAAAAAGCGCATATGCGCACACAACAACTCCATTGAGCAGTGAGCACGCGTGATCTCAATATGCAACTGCCTCAAAGCGCATTTCATACATCGAATTCCGCATTCTATGAAATAGTGTTCCATTCAAATCGTTTAACACTTCAACAGCAGCAGCAGCAGCAGCGGAGCCAATGTATGTGCAAGCATGCGTTTTTTTTTCTTCTTCTAGCTGAAGCAGCGGAAAAAAGTACGGCTTTCGATGCAATCGCATAGAATGGCTGTTGTTTTTTCACATTTTCATCTAAACATTTTGGCATTGGAGACAAACGATTGAATTGCAATCGACACCAAAACATGAATCATCCGACGGAAGCTGTGTGTGAGCGAGTGTGGTGTGTGTGTGTGTGTGTTTGGGCTCACAAGCCACTTTCTGGACTGGAGTGCAAAGAAAGAATTTAATTTGAGACGAAAGGAATCTAAATTGATTCGGAAACAAGTCGCCATTATTTATTGGCAACAATTGTTGCATAAGCCAACTCAACGATCTACATCATTAATTATGAATCTCGCCGCTAGTAATTTAGTCGCTAGTTTTTTTTTCTCTGTGTTCATTCACTTAATGAAGAAAGAAACAAAGCAACAGAAAAAGGCACACGCGCTGAGAGACACTTGAGATTGAAAGTAAAATCAAGAAAGAGAAAAAAAAGTGTGTTCGACAAAATTCTCATAATTTGTTAAAAAGGTACATATTCATTTGGTGGCGAATGTGTCGACAGTTATGTGTGTGGTGGTGATAAATGTACACCGCCAACAAATTCATGAAATTATTCCCGTAAAACAATTGAATGTAAACCACCGAACAAACAAACGAAAAAACTGTATGTCGAAATTGCGCATAAAAACAAGCAGCAAAGTACAAGAAAAAACCACGGTATATTTTATTGTCTCTACGCAGCAGTTTTGTGTGCATTTTCTTTTCAATTAAACGCTAGTTTACGGCGACCACAATTAATGTCTAATGTTGTCATTAAAAATTGAGAAAGAATTTGTTATCATATCGATCGATCGATCAATCGCTTTCATCGTTACGGCCCCATTGCTAGTGTTTGCATTTCGAATTTGATATCGCAAACGCGCGCATCGCGAACCACCATTTGTTCATTATATCAGTTTGATTGCTAATCGGTTGAAAGAGCAGCAGAAGTTGCTACACAGCTGTCAATCGGATCGCATGATGATGACCCTGTGTCAAATTCGATGCGATTAGTTGATGTGGTGCCTTCACACCAATCTTTTGTTTCCACTGTCACATCGAATTTATTTTGCCGTGATTGAGTCTTCGATTTCAATTCCAATTAAATGTAAACAAAGACGACGGCAGCAGCGACGACGATGACGACACAGGGCAATATGTCGAATCGGTCGTACATAATGTCAACCGAACAGATGATCTATGTGCTGTTTCGTTAAACGGGTTTTGATGTCATCATTTTGAGTGCGATGGGCGCGTGCCGAATTTCCTTTCCGTTGCCGCGCACAGCAACACTAATGAAGGAAAAACGAGAAGAAAAAAATCGACACGAAACTGGAAAATTGACCGAATGTGCAAATAAGTCAGACAATTAAAACATCAATTACATGACCGTTGTCATTGTGACATTACAACGCCAAAGACGACGACGACGACGACGTGAATACATTTCAAGAACATTGTGCATTCCAGATTCAAGTGTCAGCATGGTTTGGCATTGTCTGATTCGTGTGTTGGGCCTTTGTTGCTCGTCTACCTCACTCTAGTCTTCCTCAGCGCCGTTTGGACAAAGCAATGGTTCCAACAAGTGTTGAACAGAAACTCCAATAAGAAAAATATTGCTCATTATTTGCTCTTTCTCCATCTCTTTTGCTCCGTCGCGTGCGATTATTTTTTTCAGCGTCTGAATTTGATACTCTCAGTTTTCTTTTGGCAGATTAAGCATGGTTATCACATGTCAATAGACGCGGATCGCATTCACAATGCATGTGTGATGTGTTCTACTGTTTCTTCTGTTGGTCTTTCATTTATTATATTTGACCCACTACTCAATCGTAACAATTACGTACGTGCCAAATGGAAAATTCGCACCAATGTAATGCCGTGTACTCATGTTTCACTTTTCTTGTACATACGTATACATATGTATGTAATTCTCATTCCGTTTTTCTTCAGTGTGTATTTCTTTTGACTTTGAACTAGATAATTTCCCGCGTCACCGTATGAGTTGCGCTTTTTTATATGTGAATGCCTCGTGTTCACAATGCACCTCTGCTGCTGCTGCTGCAGGCTGAAAAGAGCTTGAGAACGAAACACAAGACACATTCGTGTGTGTGTGCGCTCGTGCGCCAAGGAAGATTTAGTTAAAATGCATTTACGGTTGTGAACAGCAACAGAGAAGCAAACGTGAAAGAAAAAAAACAACAAATATTTGCATGAACTGTTGCATCAGATTGCGGTCGTTTGTAACACGCGTTTCTACATTGTATAAATCGCAAACCGATATATTTTCGCATCTTTGAAATGTAGACTATTAAAATAGAATAGATCGCGTCGTCGTAAATCGAGAGTGTGGCACAGGTGGCTTGGTTGCATTTTGGTCGGTCGACAATCAAACTATTTCGTTAATATTTGTTGTTGTTGTTGGCTGAATGCGTCTTTTGCATGTTCTATATTGTTTTAAACATGCAACTAAACACTGAAATGACAGCCAATCCAAAAAGATTTTTTTTCTGTGTTCAATTGTTCTGCCAGCATTCAAAGAGAGCAGAAACAGCAAAACAAACGAATAAATGAACGAAAGAAAAATCAACCGGCACAGCACAAATCAACAGAAATTATTTCGCCATTAGTTTCGCCTGCATTTTTAGCCAGGAAATAGTCATTATACGGTGTACGTTAAAAATGGCTCAGCTCAAAATGTATCAGCGGCGCAAAAGATTTTTGCTAATTTAATGTGTTTTCATTTCATTATTATTATTATTTTCATGGCGTTTGTCTTTCGGTCTTGAGTGTGTTTGTGTATGCTTCGTGGTACTTTTGTTTATATTCAATAAATTATTATGCTTTGTGTGATACGAAACGAAACCAAAACACCAAATGAGCACATCAAATGCACCCGTAAGAATGTTTGCACCGCTTTGATTCTGTGGGCATGTGTGGCTTACTTGGGCGCGCAAGTTACGCGAAAAAGAGATTTGTACACACACCCAACTCTTTCCCAATATTTCATTCTTTCATCTTATCAATTACATGTCGATAGAAAAATATGTGTGTTGTTTTTGTTTCTTTTTTTTTTCTTCGATCGGTTTTTCATTTGGGCAACGCCACTTACGCCAACCATTCTCTTTGTGCGATTTTTGCGCTTGATTGCACGATACGACTATATGCCAATAATATGTACATAATATGCAACATATTGATCGCGTCGTCCAGCACATATAACACATATATGCACACGACACACGATAATTCGTTTTGAACTAAATTGAGCAAAAACTTGAAGCGATACACGTCATTCCCAAACAAATCATTTCTCTCTCTCTCTCTCTCTCTCTCTCCTCCGTTTCGTTTCAAATTGATGATGATCTTTCTATTTCTTTTCCCTCAAATCAATAGGTTCGAGTATTGTTTGCCATAAGCATGTCGTTGGTGTTGGTCAGCGGCCAGTTCCTTGGTACCTACGATAATTCATATCGGCTTGGATTCGATTCGTTCAACGATGACTTCAGGGGAAGTTCACTCGGCGGTTCAAATTCATTTGGTGGCTTCAGCGGTTTGGCGAGCATTCGGGATCCACGACAAAACAGAGGTAAGATCAAAGCATAATTAATGAATGCAACAATCTTGCACATTCATCTCTCGCATAATCGCATCCCATTTGACCGAAGTAGACTTTGAATTTGTGATTATTTCATGCAAAACAAGCATGAATTATTGACATTTCATTTCGACGCAATATGTTACGACAACTTACTTCTTAGTGTCAAATCATCATAAAATGCGCTTGTGAATCTATAAAGTCGCACGGCTTGCGGAAAACTCGCGCGAATCATTCAAGAGAAGTGAAAAAAAGAGAAACGCTTGCAGCGAATCTGAAACGGATTGGCTTGCTGTTATTTGCGGTGTCAGTAAAATAATTAAAATATTTCACGTATGCAATAAAATGTATACATGATTTGGTATGCAGTCTCGCAAGAGAGTCCAAATTCGAAATAAAGAGCGGAGCCAAGCAAAACCTAGTCAAATCGTGTAAAACCACACCAGATTATTGAAAGTTTTTAAAATCGTTCACACTGATCCATGGGAAAAAAGATCCTTCAAATGGAGTAAAGCATTTTATTGATTAATTTTGTTGGACATTTAAATGTGCATGCGAGTGATAATGATAAGAGGAGTTCAATGTAAACAATAAACGTCATCATTTGACTACGACACAATGTTTCGAGCAATACAGTCTAATCGGCAGAAGAAAAGAAAAACATGAAGTGTTTGACAAATAATTTGTCAATGCCAAATACATGTGTTGTCTTTATGATTGATTGTGTGAAAAAAAAAATGACTCGAGCGTTTTATTCAAAGAGATTATTATTCTATGCGAGCGATGCGATTGTGAATCAAGAGAAATATCGTGGAATGTGTGGTGCGATGACAACGGCGACGGTGGCTACACGCAAATTTCATGTACAACAACGTATTGTGTGGAGAGTAATAGTGGCATTGCAAAACCATCTGATCTGATAGTGACCTTAAAGTTCAAGTTGGTATCTACGGTTTTATTGCCACTGTGTTGTTGCGACATAGCGCCAGAGATAGATGGATACCGACGATGATATAATCCGTAACTTGTGGATTCAATTTCAGTCTCAGACAACGCAACGAAAAAAGAAAAATATAACCGCATTAAATTGAAATGTGAGTAACGGCCACACACGCACGCACGCACGGAATGGGAATTCTGAACCAAAGCATGACTCTATTTTTTCTCCTTCTTTGGTTTGATGAATGCGAATCCAGTTTTACAAATCCATTTTCATCACGTCATTTACTTATTTTTTCCATTAAAATCTTATTAATTCAAATTTATGTTGTCATTTTGTTGGATAGGTCCCGTACAATTTCCACAAGGCCCAACTGATGGACCCGTAGAGTCGTCGGGAGTGATTGTTGGCGCATCTGGCTATGGATTTGTGCCACCAAACAGTCAACAAAGTAAGCCATGAACCCCACAACCCCAAGTGATCTCAAAGCGAATTGAGGCTTTGGACTTCGATTCGAACACCGTGCACATACACACAAACACAATCCCCATTCACACAAAGAAAAAAAATAAAAAATAAAAACAAAAAACAATCGAAGGATCACACACACAATTCCAAAATACACTCATGCACAAAAAAGCACATACACTTGTATTGAGAGGATAAAAAAATAAGATGTATTTAGCTGAATGGCGTTTTTTTTCCCGTTAATTTATTAAAGTACAAACTGATTATGACCAGAATCTAACAGCACAATGTCACTAATTTAAAATCACACGATCAAAAAACCAATGCAAAAAATAAAAAAATAAAACTTCGACCGATAAAATTAATTTTAAGTTTTAATTTAAAAGCGACAAAAATAATAAAATTGTATAGCACACAATTAATTGGATTTGGGCTCGCAAAATTGCGATACACTTTAGTTTTGTAGGCAATGCATGATATATATATTCAATTATGTATTACATTTTTTTTTCTTTCTTTTCGGTTAAAAATTATTGTATGTAAATAACTGTTCAAAGCGACAAACCGATACACAAACATACACCAGTGACTATAACAATAATTTTGTTTTTTAATGAATGAGTGATAAGTGTTAGTTAATTAATAAAGCAAAAAAAATAATAATAATTCAAATATGAATGCCTGGTATGCATGTGAATCAAGTGTGAATGATAAAATTGTTGGTAAAAATTTGTTCTGGCATGGGTTTTTTGTGTTTGTCTTCATGTCTTGATTGGTAGTCATGGCGTTTGAACAAAGATCTTATAGGTATATGCACACCATGGATTGAGAGATACAGAAAAATCACATTAAAAAAACCACCAAAGACAAGAGAGAAGAATAAAAACAAAAACAAAACACGTAGCTAAAAAAAAGCAACAACGGAAAACGAAACATACAACTTGTTTGTATACATTAATGTATTCAATTCATATTCAATTTTCTGTGTCTGTTTAGTTTTTTTATTCTCTCTCTCTCTCTCCCTTCGGTGTGTTAATAATTGTTTTGCGCTGGTGCAGTTTTAGAAAAAAAGCAGCTACAAATTACATTTAATTATTGTGATTGGAAATAAAGAGCCGTAATTAATATTTGGTGTGTTTTTGTTGTTGCTGCTGCTGCGTCTGTGTTTCATCATTGCTGACAACTAACGCTGAAGACAAAAATAGAAAAGAACCAGCCGAGCAAAGTAAAACAAAACCAATTGCATTCGGATGCAAGAGTAACACGTTCACACCATAATTTTTTCACTCTGCGTACAATATCGGTGTTTAGGAATATTTTTTGTTCTCTCTTAGATGTAAGATAAATGCAATGGGGGCAAAATAAGCCGACAAACACTGCGCACAAAAAGAAATAAAGAGTCAGTTACTGGCTGGTTGAAGTTGGCAGCAAAATCGGACACATCGAGGAAATTGGCTTGCACACAATGCTTTATAATCTTTTTGTTCAGTTCGTCGCATGGTTTGGTAGCCGGGATTTTGACCAAACGGTTTGGTCGGTTAGTTGGTGATTTGTATTTTTCTTCTCGTCGCTTGGTTTGGGTTTCAGTTTCAATCAATTTTCTGCGTTAGTATTTATATCTGTTGTTTAACTGACATTCATACGAGTTGAGTCATTTTATACTTGTTAACTGTGTTGTTTGGCCACATGAATTACCGTTTCAATAATGCTATTCTGAAAGCTATGCGTCATTTAACTGACAAATGACTGCACTAAACGAGCACGAAACGGATACTTTAACTGAGCACAACCGTTTTTTTTCTCTCGGTGTGTAGCATAAGATTGAATAAATGATGGATTACTTACACACAAAATATATAAAACAAAACGAAGAAAACGAACAGAAAATAAAGTGTATCCAAACTGAAAAGAAGAGAAGAAACAAAAAAAAACGAATAATAATAGCAACAACAATATCAACGAAGAAGAATGACTTTGCATACATAAAATGGCAAGAGGTAAATCTGATAATATGCACAATTGCAATTTGACTGAAACACGCGCGCAAATGCAATTATTACACAATTGTTTTTTTTTTTCGTTGTTGGTTTGGGCTCTCTCAATTGGTGGAATGAGATCCATTCGGTTTTCGCATTGAAAGTTTTTGGCAAATGATTAACTTTGAATGAAATGTAAAAAAAGTCCATTTCGCTTGACCTACACAACAGCTACACACGGTCTTTTAGATATTGAGCACATTTTAGCAGACATCACATTAACAAATGCACACACATCCACTTCTACGCTTAAGTTGCATTTTGTATGTCATTGTGGACACGGAAAAGCTGAGAACATGCACTAACATCTGACCTTAGCACAGTTATTTCATGAAAATGTGAAAGAAAAAGGGAAAAACATCGGCAAAAATTATAATGTTTGAGAAAGTAAGAACGGATGAAGAAAACTGAAATCAACGAAAAAAAGAGCATAATTTGCTGTTTTTACAACGATTTATCAGTGCATTGGATCGACACCTGTTACAATGTTTCGATTCATAACAGCCACGGAAAATTCCCTTCCTTCGGTCTAACTTGCCATATGAAAATGCCTTCGTTCACTCCATCCAATTCCATGAAATAGTTTTCTGAATAGCACCAATTTTTTATGCAAAACATAGCCCAATGCTTGCACATGGAAGATAGAGCGAGCGACAAAGCGAAAGAGAGGACGAGAATCAGCCTGAAAAAGGGTAATACAACTAAAACAATCTGAATATTGAAATTGCCGTAATAAAGCAAAAATTATCGTTCGCCGATCATTTGTGCAATTATTTATTGCACAATTGTAGATCGAATGCTATGTGTGTGCTCGCTCATTCGGTCACATTAAAATTCGCGCTCTCTTCAGGTGCAATCATTTCATCTGGCAAAATGTGTGCTTTCTGTATTTCGTTCACAATGACGACGACTACGGCGGCGAGAAAAAAACAGAGAAGTTGAAATACAATTCAGTCACAAAGTGAGCACATTTGGTATGCATGTTCCATGGATGCGGCATTTTACACACGGCCGTCTGTCATGCTCACTTATGCTTCGATTACTTCACAGTTCACAAGACAAAATCAAAAACCCACATGAATGTCTCTTTTTTGTGTTATAAATCCAAATCTTTTTACAAAACGCCACATTAAATACACATAGAAACGCCGCTTTCTTTATAGCCAACAACGACACACATGATCCATACACAAATATTAGATGACGCTCTGAATCTGCCCTTTGATCTGATTTTAACCGAAACATTTATCTACGTTTTTTTGTTCCTCTCTTTTTCTCATCACATTTTTTTCTACTCTCTCTCGCAGGTCGTTTGGTTGCGCCGACACAGAATCGCTTTAACAATCGCTACTTCAACCAATTCAGGTTCTTCTAAGTCACACACACACACACAACAAGAACAACAATGTGCAACAAATGCAACACAAACAAACTGACAAACGTGAAAATAGCAAACAATACCAACAAAGAAGAAACAAAGTTACCGATGCAGCGGCTTTAGCAGCTCCCATCTAAATAAATTACTGGTATATTAGACATATATCGACGAAATATGCAGACCAGAATGTATTTTTATGCATTATTCATATGATTATTAGGAGTGAAGTGAAGTGATTAATTATATGTAAAATTCAATTAAGTTTTTTTTTATATCGTCCAATTGCCACACAATTGTACATCATCAGTGAACACTCGCTGCAACTGATTCTGTAGAATTAGTGACCATCAACAGCCCAAAATTTAGAAACATATAAAGGAAAAAATGACAAAAAAAACTGACAAAATGAAAACACAAACAAATGCTGGAATGAATAGGTTGATAATTTTACCGTATGATTTAAGTAATTTTTAGCATTGAAATGTTTGATGAACGTTATTTATTGTGCAAAGAATAAATGAAAAAAAAGCGACAAAACACACCGTGTTTCTCTTCTGATGAACAAAGGATTTTTATGCGAACAGAGTCTCTGTTATAGAGAAAATTGCTCCAAAAGCGTTCACATCATTTAACTGAATCGGCTATAATAGATGGCAGAGGACATGTACCATTTATGTTGAACAACAGCATTGGCTTACATCGAAATTCAAGTTTTATTTAAATGCGTTTTAATGAACACGAAATGAAAAACATCCATCATTCAAAATGCGCGGCAACTAAAGCGAAAAATCCACTACTTCCAGACCATATATATATTATTCATCGACAACAGTGTGACACAGTTGCTCTCTCGTTTCGAGTACCGCATAATTTTCCGTAAACAATGTAGACCGTAGAGCAAATAATTATTTCTCAATCGCAATACATTTTTGGTACACTGCAAAAATGTCGATAACATGTTAGATGCGGTATTTTTTGATTTTTACCCATTTTGGAATTTGCGACTTATTTTCGACGATTATAAAATGAAGTGAAAAGGAGCATGGAGCATTACTCCATAATAATCAAGTCGATGCTAAACGTGCATATTTTCCCAATGCGGTAACAATGCCGAGCACCATTGTCTTTGGATTTTGTAATCTAGATAATTGAAACGTTCGACAATGACGTTTCCCGGTTGTTCATGACAGGTACAACATCTCGTTTTTCTTCTCTTTTCTAGAATCGAAAATGAATCATGTGATCGTTTTATGAGAATAATTTTCATTACGAAGATGAAAAACGTGATGTGTCACATAAAATGTTTTAATGAAAGAAAAATCGAGTCGATGTTTTTTTTCCCGTAATAAAGAAAGGAATGTATTAAAACGTCAAAGTATTTTCTCGAATAAAATGTATTTCATTTGTCTTTATTTATCCTTAAGAATAACTTTATAATTTGAACATTCTTTTCGCCATATGAATATTGGTGTATTTTTTGGATTTTTGTTTGCATTTTGTCTGTGTGTGTATGACATTGCATTGCTGCAACCGATGATGAAATAAAAGAATGATGAGATTCGGTTATGATTCAGCTTGGCCTATCAATGTCCCTGATGTTTTCTACTTTTTGTTCCGAAGTGACAATCACTTGGATTTGCCTCGAACATTGTCTGAACTTGATATAGATTAGCCACTGGTTATATCTCGGGCTGTTATGCATGACATATTCAACCGATGAACGGTCGTTCTTTTGTTCATTTGGATGATTGCATACATCTTTCAAATCAAAATAATATCATTTATATCATAATAACAATGATTGAAACAGCGTGTATACAGTGTTATTTTTGATTTGATATGACAGGTAAAATATTATTTTGCTCTCTCTCTCTCTCCCTCTATTTCAAATTTTATCAAATATATATTTTGATATATTTATTCTGTTGGTCACAACTTGGATTTAGAACCGATTTTAGGTCTGTACTTAAGTTTTGTTTTTGACTTGATTTGTTCTTCTTCTTTTTTAATATTGTCGATGGGCTCGAGTTTCGATTAGAATTTCTTAAATTTTTGTGTTATTTACTTCAAGTGATAAACTGCTTGTACTTATATCAGAAATAATAAATATACTTCAATTTCGGGTGCATTGTTAAGCCATTAGTTAACAGGAATATGTGTTAAATAAGATGTGCAACAAACATTTGAATATGTATTAGGTGTGAGCGGGGCGGGGTTTTGTTTGGGCAAAATGAATAAACGATGTGTTAAAAAATACATTCCGATTGGAAACTACACATATTTTTCATTTAAATACTTGAATATGCATAATGTAAAAGATTGGTGTGAGAGACCAAAATGGATATCTCACACAATTAAACAAACATGTTGGAAGTCAAATACCATCTAGCATTTGAAATCGTTGTTCTGAAGTAAACGTGCGTCCTTTTCCTATATAAAATATTCATTTAACAAGTAACGCACACCTTGCACTTTGTCAAATTGTTTTTTTTTTTTGTAATTTTCAGACTATCATTTGTATCTTCTTTTGCATTCTCAATTTGTTCGGGATGAGCCATCATGGCTCAACCATGAGCCTTTCTTGGGATGAGCTATGGTGGTTTGTCCCTGATTTTTAATTGATCATTCAATTTCGGTTTATTGATAGGTTTTTGATCTGTGGTTTTGCATTTGTATTCCATAACTGGAGTTTTAAGCATACAATCAAGATAAATATATTTGGATTCATATCTATAGTTGGTTGGTTTGTTTGTTTGTTTGTTTTTTTCTAAACAAGAAAATGAATATTTTGAGAATATACACAATGTGTGTGCACGCATTTTAATGGTAATTATAATAATCTACAAATATTTTTACTCTAACTACGTCACAACATCATTTCTGAGAAAGAGAACGAGATAGAAAGGGTGAAAGTTTTGGAGGAAAAAGCCCAGTGCAAAGCGAACAACAAAATAAATGAACATCTACGGGTCTACAGTAAAATTGTGTTGATATAACGATAAAATGGTGCTCCTGTGCTCATATTGTTCATGTTCTTCTTCATTTTCCACTTAGTAGCAACTAATTCAATTTAAATGTAAATTTTTAGAGCCATGCCACTTGTTACATTTGATACTTGGAGTTTCTTACGGGCACTTTTGTGTGTGAACCGGAGTTTCATTTGCATTTGTAGTTTCTTCGTATGTTCATTCGTTTCGATTTTATTGATTAATAAAGTGCACAGAAAAATTATTGTCAAGAAAATCAAATGACAGTAATGTGCTAACGTACAATTAAATTAAAGAAAAAAAACCATTAATATCGAATTTAGACTAATGAAGACAATTGAATAGTATTATTGTATCGAAAGATAAAACACATTTATCCCAATCGCAGTTGGGTGTCTTTCGAAAAAAAAACCAAAAAAATGAAATATTTCACTGAATTTGATCAATATATCAATCTTATTAATATGCATTACCTATAATTATCAATATTCTTTCAAAATTGTTTGTTTTCACTTTTTTTTCTTTTTTTTTCTAGTTTTGTTTCATTTGTTATAGACAAAAATTGTGAACATAACGACAAAAATATAGAGAAAGTTGCATATATATATATATATATATATATATATATAGTTAGTTGATGAGAGTGGTGAACGTTTGGAATTTATTCGTGAGCTTCAGACTCTTGTTGAACTAGTTTAAAGCGTCTGGGTGAACAGATCGAGCTATTGGCTATCAGCGGTTTCTTCATAGTGTCATCCAACGCCAAATGCTTTCTAATCAAACGGGAAACCAATACTTGTGGACGCTGTTGCCATTCATGCATCACCTCCTTTGGCGTGTTGACCTATGCGTGTGACAAAACAGTGGAATGTTTTTAATTTTTGTTTTGCGTTAGAAATTGTCAACAAATAACAACATTGTTGTTGACAAACCAAAACAGCAATGGAAAATAAAATCATTCAATAAATAAATTTCATCACACATCGTACCTGATCCCCTTTCAAACGGTCTAACAGTGCAACACACACGATGGCTGAACGAATGCCGGCATTATATGTCAGTGCCGCAAAGATTGTACATTCCATTTCGATGTTGATCACACCGAAATCATGCAATTTCGCCAGATAATCCATTTTATCATTTTCAGTAAAATCACAGAACGCACCATCCAATCGTCCTTGACCTAACACAAATCCAATGTATTCAATCAGTTATTTAAAGAACATCTGAGTTTACTGCGAACAACATCTCTTTTACGCTAACAGCAATTCGTACACGAACGAGTTAGTGTGACGGTTGGTGTGAGCGAGACAGGATTTGACAGCAAACAATTTGGTTGTATCAGTTTAAATGTTCTTTTTTTTCTACGCATAAACACTATCGCCTGACTTGTGACATCCACCGATCACACATTAGGTGGTTAAAGGCATGATCACATTGGAATTGGACGTAGTTCAAACAAAAAAAAAACGACAAAACAAAGTAGATTGATACCTTCATAGAAGTCATTAGCGCACATTGTTTTTCCGATCACCGTATCGTATGGGTCCATCGTTGGATCAGATAAACATTTCAATTCACGCGCCAATTTCTTATCCAATTTTGTCGGTCGCTGTACTAGTTTACCTAATATGGGCTGAAATTTGGGAACAATGAAATTCAAAACTAAGTAAATGGATGTCTCTCATGGGATTTGCATGTAAAATTTTTGAAGATTTTACCAGTTCAAAGGTGCTTCGGCATAAGCCATCAATAGCGTCATCGGTGATGATGACAGTGCCACCTTCGACACCAATTCCACCGCATGTTCCGATTCGAATGAAGATTGGGTCTTTACATTTGGCATGATACATTAATTTGATCATTTCGTGCAATAATATTCCGACCGATGGAACTCCCATACCATGACTGACACACAATACTGGACCAACCTGTTTGATATGATTGATGCGATGATTTGGTTATTCATTTGATGGGGGAATATAGCTACATATTTTTGTATCAAATTACTTGGAATCGGAGCTCAGTGAGAGGAGCAACAATGAACATAAAATACTACATACCTTGTACATTGAATACCGATACGAAAATGCACTAATATCAGATAATTGTGTGCCGGTTGGTAGTTTATAACCAATTTCGCTCATTATGAAATGGGCAAAGTTCTCCATTCGCTTTGGTGTGCCGCCCATGCAAACGAACTGCAATGCATTAATGTTAAAATTCATTTTATTACAAGTGTTCATCATCTCATTCAATCGATTGATTTAAAATGGAAATCAAATCGCTAATTTCAATAAATTTCACTATTGGATTTCGAGTTTAATTAAATTGTTCAACACTTACCCTAACATCACCAAACATTTCGATAAGATCATGGCTTCCGCTACCCAGTGCCAAATGGTACAGAATATCCTGGTCCATGAGTTCGATATGTGGATTACGAAGTTTAACTGTGCCATCTGGATATCTAAAATTACATAAATTTCTTTTTAGCCAAAGCGAATGTCATACATTTCTATGGAAAATATTTCTCTTAAATTATGCTTATATAAAAGAAAAAGTTCGCCAGTAGAATCGTATGTCAACAATTCAAATTGACAGGCAAGCAATAATGAAATTCGACGTAAGTTTCGCAACGAATGTTTTTATTTTCAACTTTCTTTCTCTGTTTTTTGTTCTCACTTCAAATTTCCGAATGCAAATTACAGACTTTGTGTGTGTGTATGTATACCTTGTTTCCTTTGTTGCCCATTCATATTCATCGACAAAACCATTACCATTCGACTCCATTCGATTGATGCAATTTTTTTCACTACATCGGATTTTTATTACACTATCGACTTCCTTTGATTGATTGCTTCGTTTGCATTTGCAAAGGATTTGTACCGTTTGTGGTGGCGTCTGTGTACATGTGATCGATGCATAATCAGTATTATCGAAAGAATGTGTCGACGTTGCCATTTCTCTTTTGATTTACAACGTTCGCTTTGAGTACACTTCAGTTGGATGGGTGAATTGGAAATTATATTCGCACTGCTTTGTCAAAGTCGGTGTTTTAGATTAGGCTTTTATTTTCTTCCTTTTCTTCACGTAGTTTGTTACGACAAATTGAAAACAAAATCTTTATCAGCTGTTACGGCAGAGATTGCATTTTTGCTGCTGACTAGGCCTGAGCTGAGCTGAGCTGAATTTGCTAACTCAGGCCAGATTTGCCAAGTCAAATTTGAGGCTGATCTGGCTGGGAATATGAATTTTGTACTGTGAATGCGTTAAAATAACGCTTCAGGCGCCTGAGTTAGCAAATTTAGCTCAGCTCAGGCCTGCTCAGCAGCAAAAATGCAATCTCTATCAAATTCGCATCGAACTTATGACGTTACGGAAACGGAAATCTTCAGACGGTTTGCTTTTGAAAAATAACTCCGTTTTGATTCTGCAGTATTTTTTTAAAAATAGTTTGTAAAATATCGCGTTATTCCTCAATACTATGAGAACAACAAAAAAAACCAACAACGTCAAAAGATGACGAAAGATTTCAAGCAAAATCGGAAGAGCAAAACCGCAAAAAAAAATTATCAAGAAAAGATGTTAAAAATTGACAAGTCAAAATGATGAGGCAGCATAAAACTTTAATATTGAGCGTTTCAAACTTGAGTCGATTGTGGAAAACTTTTCGTTTTGTTCACAAACAACTTGTTGCGCATCAAGAATATTTTTGTTCACTGGCTGTTGAAACCGTGAAGTTGTGGCAGTAGGTACTGTTACGACGATTCGTTTGCACTTCGCAAAAGCTGATATCAAATTTTTGTCGGAGAGAAATAGATGAAAGAAGAAGAGCGCACACACACAATTCGAATTGAAAGTAAATAGCCGAAAACCAAAATGAATCCGATCACTTCAGCAGTCAACAAATAACTGAAATTATAACAGCAGACGCATGAATCCATAAGGTGTGTGATGTTTCTGTTTCGTGTGTGTGTGTGTTTTTTTCTTTTATTGCTGCGTTTGTTTTTGTCATCCTTTTGTCACGATCGTTCAAAATGAAGAAACAACGCAGCAGCAGCAACACAAACACACACATAGCGAAGAAGAAGAAAAGGAAGAGAGAAGTAGATGAAACATTAATGCGAAAAAGCCTCGGGCTTAATCGAAACGACGAAGTCTGTGTCACTATAATAAAACAGCAGTTGTGCACCGTTTTTTTAGCTTCATTTTACAGTGCAATCGTCACATTTACAACCCTCTGTCTCATTTCGTTTAACGTAATTTGAATCGTTCGATTAGCTCTGTAATTTCAATTAATTATAACTCTTTCGTTTCTATCGCACATCCATTTGCATACGAAACCGTATGCAACTATCGAATCCATACGATATTTAAATGCGATTTTTCTCTCCCTTTTGAATACATTCAGAGATTAATGATAATGCAAGTCCTAGGATAGAATGTCAAAGCAGCGAAGCAATGTGATTTACACAGCACACAGGTTTGCAAATGTATACAAATCAACAAATGATGAGAGAATGAGAGAACAACGATAATGGCAAAACAATTCCATTTGTCTATGTTCAGTGTTTACTTTCATTTTTAGGGTGAAACGAAAAACGTCCTAAAAAACCCAAAAATCGACCTATAAATTACGAAAATCATCCTAAATATCACAAAAATCGTCCTGACAAAATACAAAAATCGTCCTAATTGGACAAAAAATTGATTGAATCATTTTCTGATAAAACTAACGGAAATTTTTCTTATTTTTATCTCAACTGTGGAATAGACGAAATGAACGGGAATTCCTTAGATTGTAAAAACGACAGCATCAAATGTTATCAGCGATATTTTGTAACATAAAATTGAGCATTACGAATACATTTAGACGAATGTTTCTTTTGTAACGAAATATCATGAATATGAGACGCACGTAAGCAAGTATCACACGATAATATCGCCATATCTACCTCAGTGATGGTTTTTCGTTAGCCAGCATTGTCTTAGCCTTGGCTTACACCAACAACTGGTGTAAGCCAATCGTTAGCCAGCTATCTGTGTTAAATGAGTACATTCAAAGTATAATAATTTTTGATTTGCGTATTCTGATTCAAATCATACAAATTTTAAAAAAAATTAATATATTTCAATTAATTTTCAATTTAAAAGTCATTTTTATAATTTGAGTTATTTTTTTTTTCAAAAACTTAATAAAAAAAATGTCGATGTTTGGTTTCATTTAAACTCTGACCTGGTGATTTAAATGTCAGTCACAAACGTCAGTTCAGATGATTGCGTTCAGTTCTTAATGAAGTTTTTTCACTGGTCTACACATTCGTTAGCCAGTACGCACTTATGCGGCTAATTAGCCAGCTAATTGGTTCTTCACTGATCTACCTCATGCAATATAGAAAATATGCGTTTTGGAATATTTGAACAATTTTGTGAGTAACTGTATGTTTAATTCTATATCTCAATGGCAATGAAATAACTCAGTAAAATATACTGTGACAAACACAATCTGATTTTTAGGATGTTTTTTGTATTATTTTTCGGACGAAATTAGGGTCTTTCAGGACGATTTTTGTATTTTTGTGATATTTAGGATGATTTTCGTAATTTATAGGACGTTTTTCATTTGAACCTCATTTTTATAACTAGCGTCTCGGGCGGCCTACTGCGTCTTAGCCTATATTCGAGCTGTAATTTTATTCATTGTTTGCACACAATATGCAAACTTTTATTCCACCTGATAATGAAATTGCAAACAACTCATTCCATTTCTCTAAATCTACCCTTGTGCCTATGTCACAATGTCTATGCCTCTATGCTCCTGTCTCTTCGTCTTCTTCTTCATCTCTTGGGCTTATGCCGCCCATTCATATTCATCGCTCGTCTTGCGATGTCAAACTTCAACGAAAAAGTTCTTGAAAAGGCTTTTTTCCAACACCAGCATACATACATTGGCCTACTGTGTGCCAGCATAATGTGGGCTATAATTCGATTTGAAAGCAAAAAAGAAATCATGAAGCAAACGACTTCGAGCCAGTTAGGAAAATGTCTGTCATAGATAAGCTGATTAATTCAGAAAAAAAAATAACGTAGCAGAATGAAACCAAGTCGCTATGTGCGCACGGTGCGATGATTTAGGGGATAAAATCGTCTTCCATACCGATGGAATTGGCTTTCGATTGAGATTTCGTATAAATCATTCGATTGAATCAAAAGGTGGCAGCGAGCATGTGATAATGCATGTGTTCCGTATCAATTTCTCCTTCTCTCTGTCTCTCTGTCTATGTCTTTTCCATTCTCTTTATTTTCAATGAATTTATACGATGCAATCCGGTCTGTCATCAAATCGGATTAGCACGACGTAAGCAACGAAACGAATCTAATTAGTTTTTTATTGTCTAAGTGCATGTATAATACTTACTCATCTCGTTCCTCTTCCGAAAGCGATGGTTCAACGTGGCGATTCCGATAATTTGACATACTGACAACGCTATTGATTAATTAATACCGTACACACAATTCAAATGGGTTGTTTTGTATTTTGGGTTGAAGTTTCGAAAATTCCACACGAGACAATCACGTTCAGATTTTGATTTCCGACCGAAAAACGCCAATTAATACTGGTTTTCCACGCAATAAATTCAAAACTCCAAGTCTATCATTATGGACAGAGAGAAAAAAAAGCAAAGTGAAAAAAGAACGAGAATAGTTTATTGTCATGGGTCAACTGGAAACGAACCAAAATAAATGAACGAAAGCAACCAGTCAAAAAAGAGGAAACAATATGAAAGTCATAAAAAAACAATTCATATAGATTATAAAGACAGAGAAAATAGAAAAAAATTTCGTTATTATTTTTTCGTGTTCTCAAGGAGTGTGATTTTGACTAGCTATCAACATTGTATGATGCCTTTTTTCCGCGTCGAGTGCTCTGTCGTTTGTTTTTTGTCCTCTTCTTCTTCATTGAATAATTTATGACTATTCATCATTCATTTCACTATCTCACATTCACTGTGTATAATTGAGTCAGTTCATTCATTAAATCGATTTAGTTGGCATGTTAAATTCCTTTTTTTTCGTTTTCCTCTCATTCCCATTCCAATTGAGAAATATTTTAATCTATTTTCCATCATTTTTGTTTATATTCAAAAATAAAAACGACAAAAATGATGTTGACTATATTGTTGTTTTGTTTCCGTTCAAGTTTACGTCAGTCAACATTAATATTGGAAAGGTCAATGCAATCATTCAAAATCAAACCATAAGGGTGATATACTGTATGAAATAATAAGACACATCGCATGATAAAGGCGTAGAAGTATATACACATAGCATTTAAAATCAAAAGGAAGAACACAAGAAAACATACGAACGAATGAACTAAAAAAGCCACAACGACCAAAAAATCAAATGAAGTGGTCGACGTTCATCGAAAAATCGATCACGCACGACACATATTTGTCATATTGTCTGCAAACAAACAGCACTGAACCAGAAACAAAATAGAGACGAAAGAAACTAAATCATTTCAGCTGCAATCGATTTTCCAATCAACTGTCATAAGATATTAATTTCAACGCATTTCATTCACTCTGTTTATTTAATGTTTTAATAAAAAAAAAACTCCGCACTCTCAAATAGAAATTCGACCACATTCAACAGAGACCATACAAAACATGTGACTTGGAAATGACACACAAGAAAAAAGATCTATCTAGTTTGTTTTTTCGCTTTCATCAATATAAAAAATGCTCACATTTCAACCAATTTTATTTCGTCCAAATTAAAATCGTTGATCCAACGCACTGGCACAGCAAAGTGATGAAGACAATTACAATGGAATTACTCTGTCGATGCAAACAAACGAAATAACAAGCTCACAGACTACTACTGAGACTTCGTACATCAAACACACACCCTTGACAATAAAACGGAATTTTCGCTTGGAGACTGAAGAAACACTGACTCATGTGTGAATAGGGAGAGTGAGAGAGAGATATATATCGATGGATATAAACAGCGTTGCTGTTTTTTTTTTCTTCGCTTTTCTTCTTTCTGTATGTGTGTACACACTGTATGTTCTGTACACATAAAAGCGCACGTTACCATATATACGTGAGTGATCTGATACTTACCACGGGAGTAGTAAAACATTGACTAAAGGAAATTTCAACAGTTGATGTAAAGGAACAGAGAAAAAATAATGAAACCAGAATATGTACACCGAAGAACGGAACATGCGCGCGCCATGGCTGTGTGTATGTCTGGATAGGGAAAATTCATTGCGTTGCTCATTTTGGTTTCTTCACAATGTACAATGTACACATATACCCAACTAATCTAAATATCTATGTCGTTTTTAATGCGGCGCGCTCATTTTCAACAACAGCTCCTTTGTTCTCACTTAATTTAATGGCAACGATTATTGCACGTGAAATGCTAACTTAAATGTGTTGTTCAAAAAGTCACTCGAAAATCAATTGAACCCGTTCAACACCGACAGTCACACAATGCAACTCAACGTCCACACCACGTTGTCTCCATTCAATTTGGATTTTAAATAGAACTTTACTCGGTTTTTTTTCTTCTCATTTTGTTTTTATCACTTTGTTCTTCTTGTTCTTGTTTGCATGATATCGGGAGAGAAAAAAGGTTACATTAAATGCACATGTACGTGAAATGTGAGCGCATTTTTTTTGATAGGACCGAATCCACTCAACCACAACCTATTTATAAATGCATGTAAATCAGCAGGCGCTTTGTCTATCTTTTGGCAAAAAAAAAGTCATTATACAACTCCTGAAATTGACACTGATGACTGAGTCATCATCATCGTAAATAAAATAAACAACAATTTCTTTTTTTTTGCTCTCATCAATATCAACAGGACGACGTTTGTCAATACATTTTTTTCCCTTATTTATTTATAACGTTATGCCGTTTGAATTGCTTGCCAATTAAATTTCTTTTCTAAATGAATGGAATAAATTAAATTAAAATATAATCTCAAATATAAATAAAAAGTTCCGGCGACTGAATGCAACAAAAAAATATAATGGTCGTAGTTATTTTTAATCTAATGATAGGGATTATTGCAACAACATGTGAATATTACGGCATGGTCATAGCAAGAGTTAGCATTTAAGTAGGAACAATCCGCGGCCAACGGACAGTCGAATGGTACATTTCCTAAATGGGGAAATTGTTTGGAAAGAAAAAACGCACTATTGTATCAAAACATGGAGTGCAGAAAAATAACTTTGGTTTGCATTCGAATGGGACTTACCATTATGGCAACAGCACGCATCGTGGATCATTTTGTGTGAACAGTAACTGTAGACACCGCGATCACATAAAGGGCAACCACCTTTTGCTATTGGTCCTGGCGGTATCGGACCCGGAAATGGCCCAGCTGGCGGCAACGACGTTCCGGCCACCGCAGGATAATTCAAACTCTTTATCAACGCGGCAGCCTTTATCAAACCACTTCCATCGTCTGTGAAAGTAAGAGAAATTATGCATTTTTTTTATATTTATTATTGGCTCTGATTTTTTTATGTGTGTGCGAGGCTCTTTTGGCGGCAATAAATTTCTCAGTGAAAGTATTTCGTATTTGGAAAGTTTTATACACATATATGAACCACACCAAAAATTATTGAGATAATTTTGTGAGCGAAATTAGTTTTTTTTTATCGCCAAATTTTTATGATTAATCAGATCGACATCCGTTTTATGGTGTCATTGACCCAGTTAAGCTCCAACGGATTTATTCATAACATTCACCGGATTAACCAAAATAATTGAGTTATGACCGAACTATCGTTTTTATCGATTAAATATTAATTTGGTCATCGTATCATCAAATATGGTAGCCAAATGACGCTAATAATCCCATATTCGATTAGAATGTGCTCATTTGAATGCGTAATAGTCGCGGATTTTGCAATAGAAATCGGTTACATGAACCGATAGAGAAAGAGAACAACCTTCGAAAATCGATTTCAATTGAAAATTTGCATTTTGCATTTTTCACTCAAACTGGTGATTCATCTCCGAAGGAGTCCAATGATTGAATCATTCGATTCAATTTCGGTTTTATGAAACCGTTCAATTTGGTTTTATTATTTTTTTTTCCTTTTTGAATTTGAGCATCTTCATTTCCAAGCCAATGATGGGAAAAAGTTCATTGCGGTTTAAGAAATGAACACGTTTTGCGACTTTCTCTTTTCGCCTCATTTTTGCGAAATCAACGAGAACAGAGAATAAACACTTTGAATAATATTCTTATAAAGGAATTTTCCTGTTCATTCACGAATCAATAGAATTGTGCAGTAGTTTTTGTTCCCGTCGGGTTTCCAATCCTATCGATAATCGTTTATTGCGACATGAATTTATGCGCTAATAGGTCTACTATGCCATTTGAAATCACACTGCCTACTATGCATTTTAATGGAAGATGATGCAAATTAATGCGCAATTAATTTATAAAAACATCATCGTGGATTGGAGCGTGCCGTGCCGGGATCATATTCTAAGCGCACTATTTACAAATGGAAACAAATTGCTCGCGATAAGAGAAAACCATTTACCTGATAAAAATATAGCCGATGCTGCGTAGATTAATGTGAACAGTGTGAATATTAATTTGCACATAGTGTGTGTGTGTGTGTGTATGTGTGTTTTTTTCGTATATAGTTTCTGCGTGTAGTTGACACTTAAGCGAGATGTTACTGGAAGAGAGTGCGGCCAACGAGTGTAATGTGCGCGATTCGATGGACGATCGAGTACTGACTTCTGAACACATTTTCGTCGAATGGGTCACTTTTGAAGCAGATGATGAAACGCCCACACGCTGGCTCAAAAGCGGGCCGAATGAAAACTGAAATGGCAATTCGACATTGTACAACAAGAATTCAAATATGCAACATCAATTTCGATTCGAAAATGCGGAGCATGAAAACGAAAAACGATTAATTATTAATATATTTTTTTATTCTTTGTAAAAATTTATTGACATATAAAAATTGAATTTAATAATCTTTTTTTTTGTTGTTGTTTGTTTGTTACGAATAGAGAGTTGAGTATTCGACTGAAACACAATTCGCATTTTATATACACAGCCGAATATGCTCTTTGTTGTAAAAACACAGACCAAAGTTTGCAGGCGAGCGCATCCCGCCAAAAAAAAAACGTCTCTACGCAATATTGTAACTCATTTACACGCGCCCCTCGCCTGCCGAGCCTTCAGTTCGGTTTTTTTCTTCTTCTTCTTCCTCTTCTTTAAATAAATTTATTGCCTTCATTGTAATTCATCAATGTAGTATCGATTGCAATTATCGAAAATATTTTCCATATTTCTGCTCTAAACCAAATCATCGCCATAATAGTTGAATTTTCTTATTGTATGTTTCGTTGCTAAAGTAATACATAAAAAAAAACAAAAACAAAAACACGATATCCATTCCAAGTACCAAACACAGATGCACAATGATGAGTTTGAAATGTCGAAAAACCGGAATTCATTGCAAAACAAAATTGTACATCTAATTTTATAGTGAATGTTTTGTTGTTGTTCTTTCTTCTTTTTTCTTCTTTCTTCTTCTTCTTCTTCTTCTTTTTCTTCTTTATGGTTTTGATTTATTAGCTTCGGGGGATTTGTTCGTGTGTGTGTCGATTAATCATCATCTTCTTTCCATTTCTCCTTGGCTTCAATTTGAGCATCAGGAACCAGCTGATTTCGTACTCCACCCAACACATTGGCCGTTGCCTGTGTCGCCAGAACGATTGGCATTACAATTGATGGTGGTATTTGACGAATAACTGCACCAACAGCACCAGTAACGCCTTTTTGATCGTGCTCAATGGTTGCCATCTCAACAATATTTTGCGCCGTATTACCAACGCCCTGAATTAGATAACATCAGAAACGGAAAACATTTTATTAAAATGCAAATTGATTGGAAGGCAATTATGGCACACTTGGGGCACACTACTTACATCTTTGACTATGTGATACGCATTGGTGACACCCTCTCGAATATCCTGCGGCCGATGAAGCTTACGTTTTCCACGCCGGCGACCCTTTGTCATTCGCACCGATGGACCCGGCGATACCATATCGTATGCCGTTTCAGCCGTTATCTTAAATCGAAACAATCGAATCATAAGCATCGCAATTCATAAGATTTATCGAAAAAGAAGAAAAAATTGTTGATTGGCCATTTACTTGTAATAAATAAATTAATCTGGTTGTCAACTCCAATGCCGCTAATGCTGTACGAGATGTGAAACTTTGAGCACCCAATTGTATTCCACGTACAATTCGGCCATCACGTTGATATTGTTCGTATGGCAAACGGAAAAGATCGATAACTCCTTGAACTGTAACGGAACGAAAAAGAAACAAATCAAAATCAAACCAAATAACAATTGTGGAATTTAATCAGTTTCACAATGCATGTCATTGTTGTTGTTGTTTTTTTTTTTGCTTGCGGCAATTTAGATACCAAGTGTGTTTACTTACAGAATATAACGATGCTGTTCATTGGGCCGATACCTTGCAGTAAAGAAGGTAATTGGGAATTCTGAATGTGATTTAGCCATTCCTTTATCAAATGGAACAGTACTCGATCAATACCCAAGAGTCCGCGACGATAATTGATTTTTTTGAGTCGGATGCGTGAGCAATTCAAATGACTCAGTCCCATTATCAAGCCCATGATGGGACCGTGTGAAAATTGAACGCGCTTACCGCAATAATTTATCGTCAATTCCACCTCTGGGCTAAAAGTCACACTCCTATATCAAAAGTAACGAAAACAAAAAAATGCAAACATTTCATTTAGTGATTGGAATTTATCATTTGACCTCGGTTTGAACGAACCTAAAGTAAACGGGGTTGTTGTCGGTGACATTTGTTGCAGTTTCACATGATGGTTTCTCTGTTTCGTCTTCGTCATCGATGAGTAGCATTAGATTTTTATCGACCATTTTGCGGGCTTGTAGCTCTTTCAGATCGGGCATATCGACGATCATAACCGGTGGCTGATGCGTGGGAGTTGACGGTGTTTTGGTTACCTTTGTTGTTGGTTCGTCTACGCTGCCGTTCAGTTGGGCAAAGAAATCGGCAATGAAAAGCATAGCATCTTGATCTATGTTTATATTCACCTTGGGCATAAATGAAATGAATAAATTCGCCTCTTGCGACGGTAGCGTCGGTTCGGGACGAATGAAGATGCATTTTATATACATCGTTGCTTGATCGCTCTTCTTTGATCGTTCACTGCGGCCAGTGTAGAACATTTTATTGAATGATGACGATGTCAAACGATCCCAAACTTCGAAATCCGACAAAACCAGCACTTGCCGGGATGCTTCTCGCGTATGCGACGGATACGTTTCATGCGAAAATCGACTTTTGTTCGAATGTATTTCGACGCATACTTCAAAGTTTCGATTAATACCGCCTCGTTCCTTCCATGGTCGCTGCGATCTTGGCGTGCTGCTTTTCACTTTGCTTGGAAGTGTTACGGTGGATGATACCTTGGAAAATGCTACACCTTTTTTGTATGCATCCGACATGCCAACCTTTTCATTCGATGCCATTTCGTATTCCTTTTCTCTTTCCGTGTTTGTGGTTGGGAAATCATTTCCGCCGTACAAATGCATCGAAATCGATAGATCACAAATTGTGTAGCGTGTAACGGCTTGTGGGAAACCTTGTGGTGCCTTCAACATATCATGCTTATCCAACGGTATGCTAAAGTGATTGTCAACAATTCGAATCGGTTCATCGGTCGACTGTACGTTATCGATTCCGTATTTCGGTCGTTCTTCGTCACCAATGAAACAGAAATCATCATCGGTGTCGGAGCTCAATTTACGACTGTGTTTCTTGGTCGATTTCTTCTTTGAATCGGGACTTACGACCGATCCAAGTTCACTATCGACCAGCGGTAAGGCTTCGACGGCTTCACTTTCAAGTTCATCCTTCAATCCCATTACGGATTTCTCGAAATCAATTATATCTTGCAAATCAGTGGTTCGACGCCTTGAACAATCGGTTATGTTGCTCAGTGTATCTTCATCGTCTTTGTTTAGTGAACTATTGCTTCGAGTACTTGGTAAACCTTTGCGTGCTGATGCAATGCCAACGGCATGTGATTTATCCGTTGGATTCGCTTCATCTGGGAAATAGAATGTTTCGGCATCCTCTTCGCCTAGAGTATCTGTTAATGGAGTGCCGCCTGTGGAACAATGCGTTAATAAAATGATTCATTTTTAATGAATTGTCAAAAATCACTGCAGCCAAATTTAATTCTATGCAATAAATGTGCGAATGAACAAATTATGGTTCGAAAATGAAGAAAAACGGGAAACAATTTTCGTAATTATTTTTGCATATTCAATTGAAAATTAAACTTACGATTCGGTGTGTCACGAATGCAATCTTGCATGGCTTCTTCCATCAGCTGATTGACACGTTGCTGTTGATCTTCCGTTACTTCAGGAATATTTTGTGCGTTTACAGCAATCAAATCTTCATCCAGATCTTTTGATGAGCTCACCAACTGCATTAGAAATTTGAACAATTAATTCAAATCATACATTTGAAATGAAATTTCGACTTTTTATCTTTGCTAACTTCAGTTTGGCTTACCGAATCGACGTTTTCATCATCTTGTTCTTTGGTCGAAGCTAAATCACCTTCAGCAGCGATGTACGCAATCAAATTGCCCAGAGACTTACACGAATCGGAGCAAACGCGCAAATGAGTGCCATTCATTGCAGCTCGTGCATCGTACTTTGGTGCAAATTCCGTCACTTTTTCACTTTCACGCAACGAAATCTCCAACAGTGCAAACTCAAATACGCAAACCAATTCGGACGAAGGCAACGATGTGATTTTATTCTCATTTTTGAACTTAAATTCACCGGCCTGAGTTTGTGGTGCAATGCTCAGTGTTCCATCTTCGGCAACAAAACGAACAGTACATCCATTGTTGGTCGACGACAATGTTGTACTCATCATAAATGTGTTGATACCCAAAACTGCTCGATAGTCATAGAATCGCGGCCGATAATCAACCGAACAGTCCCACAAGTGTAAATGCATTTCCATGATATTTGTTAACGGTGTATAGCCTTGGATTGGATAATCCTTTAAAATATATGAAAATGATACGAATTAAATTATATGCTTCGTTAGTCTGGGAATGTTGCTATGGTGGTCAACTCACCTCAACATTGAACATATCCATGATTTGACGAAGCCAACTGTGTTCGGGAAGCGCACTATTGTACCGCAATGTTGCCAATTGTAACCCAGCTGACACTTTGATCCTCTGAAATTTCAGAAATTAAATTTAGATTTGCCAAAAAATGACAAAAATTCACCGCAATCTATTACCTTGACTTTTCTTTCTGGCACTGATTTCACCTGAACGGCAATCGAAATCATTTCACGATTGGTTGCCTTTTTGCCAACGGATTGATTGACAGTTAAATTTGGCGGTGTGGGATAAATGGTACTTTGAACATGACTTGGCAATACACATCCAAAGAGTCGCAGTGGTGGATTTGTCGATGGCACTGGAACTAAACCGATGTGATACATTTCAACGGCCGACGCCTGTACGCACATGTAATTCAAATTCTCATTTCCACGAAAACCGCTCACGGAAAACAGCGATCCACTTTGTAGCTTAATGACAAATTCACCCTGTTGCCCTGGAATCACCCGATTCGCTGAATCCTGTCGCAATAACATTTCGAATGAAATATGAATTGAAATTGTGGTTTTCTTTGCATTGAAGTGAACAGAATTGGAAAAAGAAAAATTGCTTACCCGAACTGGAGAATATGCAGTAAGTAATCCTTGGTTGATATTGAGACGGAGCGAGCATGCACTACTTTGCGTGACCGAAGCAAGCGGTGGTTTTGGTTGAACACGCTTGCTTTCATGGTATGTCGAATAGAAAATATTCTCGGAATCTGTATCAGAATCAGAATTGGTGGCCGAACTCGAATCTATTCAAAAGTTAATAAAAAAAAGTGTTGCATGAGAAATTCGATTGATTCCATCAAAATAAATGATTCAAAGTGGTGAGTAAACCAAGTTATGCATTACCATAAATGATATTGCTTTTTGCCATTGAAAACGGTATTGAAATCGATTCCGTCATATTGATGTTTAGCAATGGATTGTTTGCAGCAGCAACCTTGACCTGTGGTTTCGTTGTGATATTATTGGGTGCGCTTGGAACCCACAGAAGAAGGTTCGATATTATCCGATTATAGATTACTTCATACATATGCTTGGATCTAGGAAAATAGACGAAACAAAAATAAAATTCTGATCTTCTTCGGAGAAAAAAGCGCTGCATTCCAGCCGGCATACCTTAATTGAAGACTGACAATTGGCAAATTGACGATAATTTTCAGTTTGGACGTTGTTTCCGTTTCGTCGCAGAATTTGTTCATTTCGCTGATGTCACCTGGTATGAGGAGCTTTTCATCGTCGGCGATATTTTGTGATTTATTGCCATCGTCCGTGGTTTTTGCATGCGGTGTATCACTCTCTCGCCACACATGTTTCGAACTAAATGGCGTCGGTTCGTTTGAATTGGAAATGTGAAAACTAAAATCGGAATGATGACCGCCGTCGCTGCTGTCATCACTCGGTTGTTGTTTTTGAAGGTTTCGAGCAATCGCTTCCATTGTAGGTAGCTCAATAATAATTCTGGAATAAAAAAAAAAACAACAACATTGTTAGCGTGCATCGTTAAAAGCGATCATAAAATTGAGTGAACGATAAAAGATGTGTGATGATTACTTTGGGCTTTCGGATATTTGTTGTGCGTGTCTCTTTGTCGATTGTTCGTACGTGATAATATTTCCGATATGAATTTTTTGCTCGTCCTCATTTTCCTGCGCGAGATAAAAAAAGAGATAGAATCCATTCATTTGGAAAAGTTATTTTCGTTTTATATGGCTTTCATTTTTTCTGCATTTCAGCCTTGTACATACCGAGTAATAAACGTCAATTTTATTGGCTACAATTTCGTATTTGCTCAAACGGTAAAGTATTTTCGCTTGGCAAAAATTTATGCAGAGTGAATCACGTAAAACGTTACGTTTCCACCATGGCACTCGGTCTGGTGTATGAATGGGTCGAAGATCCGTGCATGGAAATCTACGGCCGAAAGGAAAATAAAAAATGAAATTAAAAAAGGTAATTTTTATTAGGGTATTCATTGCAAACGGAACTTTCCATCAATGCTTATCGATGTCATATTTTTTCACCACAATTTACCTTAATCGAATATCAATGGAAGAAGATTCAAGTGTCACCGAAAATGGATTGGCTGGAACATTTGGTTGGATAGACGATTCATTCATAAGATTATCATTGTTGACAGTTGTAAATGGGTTGCCATTGAACACCGGACTCAAACGATCAATTATGGATATATCAAATTCACATAAGCACGGTGCTAACATAAAACTGCAATAAAAACGTACACACATTAACCGAAATGATTTTGCAGACGATGTTTTTATTCTGACACTTACCTGAGTTCAGTTTTTGGTGCTTCATAGGTAAGACCGCATGAGCTGCCCAACATATTTGTGGTTTGTTTTAATAAAATATTGATTTCCGGCCGCTTTGCTAATGTTCCGCCAGACTAGATGGAAACAAAATGCGACACAGTTAAGGCATGTCATAGATGCGATACTTAGAGATATTTTTTCTTCAGAACAATAGGGGTGTATAGTCTAGAATATGATAAGTCATTATTTACCGAGTCTCGGTAGAATTCTAAAAGTGGAACGGATGTTGTGTCCTTCAGCATTTCCCTTAGGTCAGCACGTGGAATTGATATTGAAAGCCTCAACAGAATACCACTGTTATTCCTTTGCTCTTCACCCTCAATTAAGATTGGAGTTAGAATTAACCTAGTTTTTGCAATCAAATAACCAATAAGATTTGGATTCAAAATGCCATGTCCGAATAAGAAGATATTTAGAGAAGAATATTTAAAGCCAGTGGCTTAATTCAATTGTACCTAATATGATTTCGCTTGCAACTGGCATCCAGTACCGAAATTATCGACTTTAAATCCTTGGCCGAGTTCATATTTACATCTTCGATTGTATCAAAAAATGTTTCAGCTATCTGCAGTAATTTTCTCACGCTATTTTCATTCAATGGGCTATCTTCATTCATCGGACTCTCGACCAAAATATCCTGTAAAGTCAAAATTCAATTTTTAATCAAAGAAATTAGCAGAAGGCAAATTGTTGCATTTTGGTTCTTTTGGTTGCATTTACCATGCATTCCATGGCCTGATTGTGGACGAAGAATATTTCGATTATTAAAAAAATTTAGTAGCTGTACATTTCATGTAGTGCTGACAAGACGATTCGAACAGAAAAGATGAACAAATTGCGTCACATTTCAACGTTGCAAAATTTGACCAAGTGTCGGAACTCATCGAATCATTCCATTTTTTTCGCAGTTACTTAGTCGATTCGCAATGTTTGAATGTTTGTATCGAACATAAATTATCATGGAAATTATTCGGCTTGCGATTAGCAATTTTATAAACGTCGACAACGACGACAGCAACAACGTTAAATTGATTGTGTGTAATGAAATAGTGATTTGATCGTGGCGATTGTACATCAGTGTGTGTGTGTGTGTGTGTGTGTGTGTGTGTGTGTGTGTGTGTGTGTCGTGACTGAAAGCAATGTACCGTATCAGTTGGAACGGTTAATATTATTTCTTTCTTTAAATGCGATTCATTTTCCCCTTGCATTAAAGAAGGTGGGCATTCGAATACGATTTGAAGAAAAATCAATTTCCATCTCAACACATTTAATACTCTATCAGCGATAATTAATCGGCTTTATCTGAGACAGTCGTATATGTATAGACAGTAAGTATAGTCACCTCTTGCAATAACAAAATTGCGCATGATGCCACTCGAATGTTTGTCCGTAGGATTTCTGCATTTGGGTCGATTTCGATGACGCCTCTACGACGATTGCGAATGGTTGTTTGCGTATAACCACTGGCAAAACTGGTGATCGAATTTGACATTGAATTCGTCTCTCGAATCGTGTCAATGTCTAGCGGTGCATTGCTTTGATTTTGACTTTCACCTGCAAATCCAAACAAAATTGAAATGAAATGTTACGAAGGAGAAGCGGAAAACTTGAAGAGAATGTTAGGTAGAACGGATTAATCACCACCTAGTGGATCTGATGACCAGCATTGATTCAAGCCCAAGTTTCCGCTCATTGCATTGAATGTTTTATATTCGGATGCTTGATCATTATCGTTATCATTGACCAAATTTTGGGCGGTTTGTTTGTTTGTACTGTCGGTCAAAAATATATCGGCCAATTGGATCAATGCATGCAGTTGTCTCGGTGTTAGAAATATGTTCACAGCCCCCAGTTGTAATTCCAATTGCACTTTCGGACCTTGCATCGATAGCGCTTGCTAAAATGCCAACGAAGATGGATTAATCAAAAATTCGATCGCATCGTATGGACAGCACGTGATTTGGCCACTGAAAATTACCTTAACGGTTATTTTAATATCCGTTTTACCGCTGAAGCTGGCGATCTGTAAGGCCTCTGTTCGACTTATATCCGAAATATCACTAGCATTATCGTTATCGTTATCGTCATCACTACAGCTACTGACTTCATCGTTTGACGCATGTTGCTGTTGCTGTGGCTGTTGTTGTTGTGTACTACTTACTAGTTGAATATCCGGAAGTTCTGACATGGTGCTATAAAATTGCTCGGCAACTGGTGACGTTTCTATATGTTTATTGATCGGATCGTTGCATTTACCGTTGGAAATTCGAAATTCTTCCATGTAAAATGCGATATTTTCTATCACTAATTGATGTGTCGAGTAAACGGGTATCGAATACGATTTTGGTCCATCGCTATCAACGTCTGGCGCATTGGCTGGCTTATCCGGTGGATCGCCACCAGCCTCGTTCTTATATTCAAAACTAAAAACACATGCAAAGATTCGATTAGTTCAGATGTTGAATCAATATCAAAGTGAAATAAGATAAGCATACCTTTTGATCTTGCATACTACGGTTATGCCTCGCTCTTTTTCACTAGTGAAATATTCCAAACGGATTTCCGTATCAATTAAACGTACTTTGATCCTATTCAGAACTGTATGAATAAAGAAATGTAATTTTAAATTAATTAATCGTTAGAATGTTGAATGCGAAATGAGTGAAACCGGGAAATAATAATGCTATTAACCATTATCTATTATTTGTGCGAAACGTTCCAGGCCTTCCATCGGTTGATTGGGTGGATTTGGGCCGCTTTCGTGTTCCAGACAATCTTTTGCCAGCTGCATGGAACTGCTCATCGATGACCACATCGACTCGATCATGGATGCACCGTCTTTTGGACGACATTTTGGCCGAAGTTCAAAGTACAATTGCGTAATTTCGACAAAACTGTCCTCCGACATTAAGGCATTCCATGGTATATTCACATCAATTTTACCAATGTGACCGGCTTTAACTTCGATATCCCATCCTTGATTCTCGCATAATTCATTTAGCGCCTACCACCCGCCAGAAAAAAAAAGACGATAATAAGATAGAAAAAACAAAATACGTACAATTAATTCGTGTGGTAATTACGCGAGACTAACTGACTACGTGTGTCATAAAATAGTTCGAGACTTGAATACAATGAAATTATATCAATTTTTTTTCGTTCAAATGGAGGTAAAATCGGGCTTCTTTTGTATGCAAAACGTCGAAAGCGTTTTTTTTTTAAATATATTTTTAGACGGGATTAAAATATATATATCGTGCAGCAGGGAGAATATCGTCGCAATTGCAGAAGAAACGGGTAAATGTGCGCGCGCGCCTCAAAATGACAGAAAATGGTAAATTTGTGTTCCATTTTTACTTGCAAAATCACGACAACGTCATCTCTAGAACGGCTGATTGCATTACAAAATTTACGTCTTTGAGAATCGGTTTCTTTTTCGGTTCACTCAGTCATCGTTCCATATAAACAAAATATTTATTGTTTCTTTTTTTTTCGCCTAGTTCGTACATTTTACATCGTGCTCCACACAGCGCGTTTAGAAGAAATCTCCCGTGGAATCTTGTTATTACATTGAGGCACAGACTTAGGCGTGCATACACAAAGCGAAATCATGAAGAATCAGAAGAAATAGGAAATCCAAAAAACATATGGCAAAACATAAACAAATACATATGTTGGCGTTTCATAGTGTTTGTACAATCACAATGTCAAAACATGCACGCGCGCACACACAATGGCACACGGAAGAATACGAAAACATCATGATTTCAGTTGAGACTGACTGAGTGTGTTGTGCTATCACGGTCATGTGCTCAAATACGCATTTACAGAATACTACGGATTTTTGATGTGTGAAATAACGTAAAAGCGTTGCTAAAACGACAGTATGAAGAGAAAAAAAAATGAAGACTAACTGACTGACTTCGACTCTGGCGATGACGATGTAGTACGACAACGACGAAGAAGAGACGTTTGTAGGAAAAATAGAAAAATGTCCGTTTTGAATGATAATTTTTTTTTTGCATTTATTCGATTCAGATAAATGGCGTTGGAATAGAATGAAATTAGAAGGAAGAAGCAGACAGCAAAAACAAAGCTGACAACGAAAGAAAGAGATTGAACACATAGGCAACGGAACAAACAAAAACAATTTAATTTTACGTTATTGTTGTTGTTTTTTGTAAATTTGTATACACACTTGAGCACGAACTAAACGGATTGATTAATCGAACACATAGGCATAAGCCACACAAACACACAGAACGCAATTAGCTTTTCGAAAAAATCTTGTCTGTTGTTATTGCAACTGTCTCATAGTATTTATATTTGCGATGAAACGTCTTTTTGCGTATTAAATAAATTTTTGAATGCCTTTGACTCTTGCTCATAATAGTTCGACAATTGTTTGCTACCGATTTGACTTGTCATTGAACCGATTTTGAATATATTTGCCTGTAAAATGGCTTTTATTTTGTTGCTACTGCTGCTCGTCGTCGCTACAGACACAATTCGAACATGCTCGATTGATTGGACTTTTTACAAAATCTCATTGCACGACTCGTTCTCTCTCTACATGACGAAAAATGACGAATGCTTTTCGACGTCAGATGAACGGATACCAAATATATGTGAGTCGAGAGTGAGCTCGAGACACACGGAGAGAGAGAGAGAGACACTCGCCCGATGAGAGATGTACATACCTCTGGATCCAGCACAATATCCGATATGGTTCCCTTTCCATTATAAAAATCCACATTCAACTGGTCCAAGCTGATTTTCTCGTGGATAAACGATCCAAGATAACGATGCAATAGATATCTGCATACTTTCTTTTTGACTAAGTCCGTGAATGGTGCAAACCAAAACGTCATCGTTGGTTTGTTATTTGGAAATGGTTATTTTGTTGAATAGTTATTGTTATTTCGTTTTCCCTTTATCTCTATGTCTCCCCGTTTGTTTTTGTTTCGTGTTACGCGCGGTGTACTGATTCTTTGTAAAAAAAATTATTTCTATCGGATTACTGACGTAATGTGCGAAACAGATTTTGACATAAAAATTCATAGAAAAATATTTTTGCAATTTGTTTTGTTTTCTTTTGTTTTTCTTTTATTTGCAACGATGTATGTGTTTGTGTGTGTGTATGGAAAACCGAAGATCGAAAAGGATGACTTCTTTTCGATGTGTTTATTGAAATTTCGTTTTTATTTTCTAAAAAAAAAAATTTAATCACTAGAACTTGGATGCATATTTTGGTGTACGGAGTCGGTGTTGCTTGTCGGTCGTTTGCAATATTTACGATTTCGTGCTTTGTTCATCACCGAACAAAGATCACTCGTGTTTTGCTTCTTCGTCACAAAACTTTAATTTATGTGTGTTTTTTTACTGTTTGCCTCATGTTCTCTGCGTGTTTCAACCAAAGTCTAACGAAATTTACAACACACAATTGCTTTGTTTCAATGCGACTAACGAAAACTGCATTTAGACACCAATCACAATAAAAACAAAAATAAATATAAAATTTTTTTCCTCTTCTTTCTGTCCTATCAAAAAAAAAATACTCCGAAGTATGGTTTGGTATGAATTTCTTTGTTGTGTTTATTTACGACACTACACACGACTGTGAGGTAAATGGCAAAATAACATACACACATTGTGTTCAAGTGGAGACACCAAACAGCGTCAAGTCGAATTACTGATACTGTCAAATACACAGTATACACAGTTCACCTTCGTTAGCAATAATAACACTTCCCCATTTCATAACCTTTTTCGTCTCTCTGTTTCTCTCGCTCTCGCTCGTTCAAACTTTGGCAGTTGCACACTCACAATTTTTGATAATTTTTTTAAATTGAAATTCAGATATGAATGGGGTAAATTATAACGAAAAGACACTTTTTTTATTTTGAAGAATCAGTTGATTTGTTTTTTATTAGTATGGTTTATGATATCTACAAAGGAAAATTCAAAACAGAACATAACAAAGAAAATGATCGGTATAATATATACTGTTCACATTCTTAGTATTTGTCGGGATCGATGGATTTCGCTTCTGGATATTTTTCGGTTAAGAAACTTCTGAGTTCGCCGTATCTGGTGCGAAGGTAAAAACGAATGTCGGGCCATGCTCGCATGCATTCAGTACGTTTGAGATGAGTTTGATAGGTTGGTGTTTTTGCCCATGGATTTTCTCTTGGTGGTCGTTTCAATACGACCTTTCCATTGAATATATGCTGTTTGAAGTCACGATTTTCTTCCTTTGGAATTTCGTCATCCGTTCGACACACCGATGGTATGCCAACGATTTGCGGGAAAAATGCCCGCTTTTCATCAAACTCAACCAAAAATAGTTTCTTTTCTTCCGCCAATTGATTGTATGATTTTTGTTGTAATAATCCTACTAAAAATGCCTTTACTACACTCTGTGGATTGGTTGAGCCTTCGATTTTCGTGCGCAAATCCTTGATACCAATCAGCTGGCATAATGTTTTGATGACACGATGTGTTTGCAAACCGTAACCTTCGGGCATTTTGTATACATAGATTTTGGTGTAGCCGAACTGTGTAAAGAAATCGTGATAAACGGTACGACCATCGCAAATTTCGAAATGCATTAATTTTTGTGCGGCACCATTTTTGGCTTTTCGTATGGCGGCTCTTGGATCGGACGATTTTCCCAATGCAAAACCGCAAACACCTTGCCCATTGCCTGTTACAATGAACGACGAATGACGACGACATCGGCCCAAATTACCGCGCATCACATTCACAATTTTCATTTCGATACACCGTGCATCGAAACCATCGAATGTAAACTGTCCAATGGGATCGGGTGCACCAACACTTCGGCCAGCCAATCGTGTTCCCGAATATCCACGCTCCATATGACTCAATTTGATACGTTTCCGTGTTCGATTCATGTCACGAAGATTGTACAATTTCTCACTCCTGCAATGATCCAAAACATTATTTAATTATTGTCATTTTCTGAAAGCAATCGAATATATCATGCAAAAACACACCAGCTTGGATCATCCACACCTCGTTCGGATTTAACAATTTCACTGCCTATTTTAACGGGTGAATTCATTCCAGGCAAAACCAATCGCCGTCTACCCTGGCCAATGATTTGACCCTGGTTAAGATCTTTGGTGAGACCTTTGCCGGCAAGCTTGCCACGACCTCGCTTTTTACCAGCATTACTGACCGACGTACAACCCTTCCACAAAGCAGCACCACTAACTGCAAAATAAAAACAAACGAACAAATTTAAGTGGAAAGCTCCACAAAGAAAATGAAGGTTATGTTATCCACCCATCATTACTTTTGTTCAAGAAGCTCACTGTTCGAACGGAATCGGCGATTGCCGTTTGGATTTTTAGCAAATTACTGATTGTGTATTCCGGCCGAATGAATTGTTTGGCCTGTCCATTGGAAATGGCGTAATTTTTCCAATTTCGTGCCGCAGCACATAGTAGTCTCAACGCCATTCCGATAAATGTGTAAAACTACATAACATTAGAACAGTTGTTTCACTGTCAACCAATCCGTTTCATTTCACATGTCAAGACACCGAATGTCCCTATTGACAAAAATAAACGCAAGTGCGTAGCCCGAATTTTCGGACGAAATTCGGGCAAAGTTTAAAGGCTGATTTAGATGCTTGATTTGCTTTCCAACGAAACAAATAAACAATCTACTGGAATATTCTTGAAAATTCATTGAATTCAATCAATTTTCCACATTCAACACCCACAGTACGATCATTGAAATAAAATGCATATCAATTCGAAGAAAGTCTTGACTTAGATAACTAAGTAGTGATAACTCTTATAGATTTCAATTTATTCTGAGCTCCTTTCTTTAGCAGAGTTTTTAAATAGAAATTGAACCCATCCATTGTCCATGTTAAAATAATACGAACATAACTGTGTCTTTCTCGTAATCTGAATGGGAATTTTGCAAGATTTACTTAAGTCTAAAAATAATTCGGTGTAAAATGTATAAAGTTTTGGAACAAAAAGCTACTTCCACTTGCGTTGTAACGCCGAACTCTATTTATTGCAAGATTTTATCATAAAATCCTGCAATAATCGATTGTTTTAATGTCTTTCATAAAACATGAATGAATCGTCAAATGATGCAATTTCAATTACCATCTGACCCTGATCAGACAATGAAGAAATTGATTATTTTTTTCTTTCCATCCCCATCATTAAAAGAGTTAATGGAGTTTACAAAACTTATTGCAATAATTCGCTACTAAGATCAATTGTCCGAAATAAAAAAAGATTTCATTAGCATGTCGATTGGTTGCTAAGCGGAACCCAACCAATGAATTCAGTGCGAGACGCGGGCTCAATAAATAAGCTTTTAATTCCGAGTTCAAAACGATTGTCCTATTTGTGAGATAGGTATGTATATGCGTTGCGTTTCCTATATTATGGAATAATTGAGAGAAAATTGGAGCAAAAATGAGTGTGATTCAGCGAGTAGAGGTAAGGTCATGCAGCAGCAGCAGCAGCAGCAGTAGTAGCAAAAGCGGTACAATTGAAATGGTTTTTACGACGTAAATGCGTATTAAATACGTTACCATCATCGTTTCGCAGAACCTGCGTACATACTATATGTACACGCATTCACTCACGCACACACGCATTGTACGCACTCTCAAACTGCATAATCTGTAATGAGTGGTTATTTTCATGCTTAGAGATAATGCATGGTGACTGTTACAGAATTATAGAACAATGCATGAGGTGAATGGCGTAATTAACATTGTATTATCGTCGGTTTATTTATGTCGGATATTTTTATGCGTTTTCTGTACGTGCATCAAGTACGTACTATGATATGTGTGTGTGTGTGTGTGTGTGTGTGTGAATGAAATGATGGCAGTGAAAGTGAAATATTCTCTCAACAAAAGAAGTCCTTGCGTGCTGGATTTATTTTTCTCTTCTTTTTCCTGAAAAATAAAAACAAAAAGGCGATAGAAAGAGAGGCCCGTTCGAAAGCTTGGCATCTTGTTGACAATGATGTGTGTTTGTGTCGCGATTGCAATAGGTCGTCGATTAAGAAGCATAAATAAAATTTCGCCAAACAAGAAGATGACGAAGAAGAAGCAGAAATGTGTTGCCTGTAATTGATGTGTCCAAAAAGACCGAATCTGCTATGAATATCCCATTATCACCTCAATCTCACTTTGGCACTGAAGAAAACAACCGACAAGAAAAGAGACAAAGGACGAAATCTGTCTAAAATTCATGATAATCTATTAAAAGAGATAAACATCACACTGGGACAGAGAGAAAGTAGTAGCGATAAAAGGACGAAACGAAAATGAATCGAGAAAATTGTCAAAGAATGGATAATGACATAATAATCGGTTAAAAACAACATCGTCGTCTTCTTTTCTGTTTTTTTTTTCATTCACATTGTGTGCATTCTTCCTCCTCAATCTTTCTCTCTGCCTTTTGCCGAGTGACTGACATTGTTTGGCTTCAATCGTATTCAGTGAACCCAGCATAAGTGCATTATGTTGTTTGAATTCGATTTAAATGTAATTATTCTTGAACATTTCAATGGCAACTATTTTGCAATGAGCTCCTCTCTCGCTCTCTCTCTCTCTCTCTCTCTCTCTCTCTCTCTCTTTCTCTCACACAAACATTGGCCGGTTACAATCCGAAGATTGTTTTTTCTCTCTACATTGTGTGTTGATGTAACTTTTATCGAAGGTTACATCAAACTATCGTCGATTCATATCAGAAATTGCACGATTGGAATTGCTTTGCAAAACAAAAATGAATATATATATGCACAAACAATAATCCACCAAATTTACGTCCGAATTTTCAGTTGGCCGATTTTTATTGCGGCTATTGTACGACAAATTATTTCAAATGATTGTGTTTACCCCACAAATTAATTATTTATAGACTTTTATTAGATGCCTGGAACATCTTGAAGGATTACATAATAAATGATTCAAAAGGGTCGTACCGCGCGCTGTTGTGTGTGTGTGTGTGTGTGTGGTTGAGCACTAGTTGATGTGATAACATATCCGCATAATCTCTGACATGCAATAAATAAACATGGAAGTGTTTATGCCTGTGGCAAACGATCTTACACTCATCGCTCTAACCCGTTGAAAAGTGTATGCTTTATAAATTCATAACGTCCATTTAGCCATTCATCATTCGACTGACATCATTCTATATATTATCTCTCTCTCTCTCTCTCTCTCTCTCTCTCTCTCTCTCTCTCTCTCGTCTCGCATGAGACGACGCACCGATGATGATGATGATGATGCCCTTGCAATTCGTTTTGCTTTTGCTTAATTCATATATCCTTAACACACAAGATCAATGCTTGAAACACATTGTTGTCTAAACAGCTTGCAAACGGTTTTGGCGAACAGCAGCAGCTCGCTTTATTGCTCGGCAATTCGACACTCTAATTATGAATTGCACAGTAATTTGATTAATTTACGATTATTATTGGCATTCAGATCAAAAATCACTTTCGGTATTCGACTGTGTACCAATTTGTATTCATTTTTAATTCAATTGTAATGAATCTGTTCTTAATTGACAAACGATTTTAATATTGTTTAATAATCAAAATGTGTACGCGTTTCTCTCTCTCTCTCTCTCTCTCTCTCTCTCTCTCTCTCTCTCTCTCTCTCTCTCTCTCTCTCTAGACTTCTTTTGAAAATCAATTTTGAACAAATTATCCATGTACAACTTAAATATACGGCGAGGGTAGAACAGTTAACATTTTTTGCATTCTACAATGTTGCATGCATTTTCCACCGAGTTCTCTCAAGGGTTTCAAATCATTTTGGCTTTAATTAAAACTTAGTTTGAGGTATTTCAATTTTCTCAACAAAATTTAAAAAAAAAACGGAATAAATACGTTGGAGAAATTATATCATTACTATTTGAGAAGCAAAAATATTTAATTTGATCTTTTTAAAATTAGAACAAAAAAACCATGTTTATAAACTAGAGAAATTCTTGAGTCAAATGTGTCGCATGATGTTGAGTTGTTGAGCCAGTATGCCGTTGTATTGTAGTCTTTTGACGTTTGGCAATTTGCAGAAAAATCTTCAACTTCGATGGCGCAGTGAGACAACTTTGAATTGAGGAATTCAATTGATGTTGGAATTGTAAATAAAGTCAAAAACAAAACTATGAATTGATTTTCTTGGGCACCGACGAAGTTATTCTCTTTCAAACATTTTGGCATTCTGACATTGAAATCCTTGTGCATGCACTATTTTATGTAAACGAACGTGTATATGCGCTCTTTTGGCAACTCTCTCTCTCTCTCCCTCTCTCTCTCTCTCTCTCTCTCTCTCTCTCTCTCTCTCTCTCTCTCGGTGTGTATGCGTTTTTGTTTTCGTGTATTATTTTTCGGCAAAATTTGTACGCTGGACCAATATGAAAATCCACTGCGCAAAACTACCGAGTTGCAACTAGCAAAACTACTAAAATGTTATCTCGCCTCCAATTTCAAAGTATTGAAACGTAGTATAGTATGTTGTCAAGAGGTCTTATGCGACCACTTAAAACTCTTTGACCGCATTCGAGCATTCTCAAGTGACACCTATTGGACGCACAAATAGAATATATGTAGCTCTCGGTCGATTTTTATTTCTCTCTCTTTCATTTCTCAAAACCGCATCACCAAGTGCTCATTTATATCACACGTGAAATATACGTTGTACGGCCATAAGACATTGTGCATGTAATGAGTCAATGAATCTCGGCTCTTTTTGAGCCGACGCACGAAATGGAACGAGAGAGAGAGAAATGTTGTTTGGCAAAATATTTCGTTCGTGATTAAATATCGGTTGAAAAATTCATAATGAGCCATTTTCACACACGCACACATACTCAAAAATGGAATAAAATTCCATTCGACCAATTCATTGCGTTCATATTCCTCATTAATTGTCTCAAAAATTAGTTATGCGGCACTTGGATCGACGGTGCGTATCGGTTTTTCTGCGGTTTTGTTGATGTCATTCGGTTCTATATAGAATTTATTTTATAATGAACATGATGCTCATGGTGCTGCACTAAAAAGTCGGCACTCATTGCGAATCGCCGGATTTATTGCTTTAGTTTTTATTGATTTTGGATGCCACTCTATTTTTGTTTCGTGTTTAATCTGTAACGCGGAAATAAAAACGACTAATTTTTATTTTCGTTGTTGTTGGTCGGCTCTGCTCCATTCACACCTGTGCATCTATCGACTGAAATTAATAATCACTGATAATGATTTTTGATACATATTTGGTAAACTACGGTTGTTAATAGTTGTTCTGCACAACATTGTAAACAAAATGAAATCAAATAAATTGTCTCACATTTAATTTTTTTTTCTGGTCTCACTCTATTCTCGCGAAACGGGGAAAATTCATTCAACATTCAACGAATGAGTCGGAGTCGAGTACAAAGTGCGAAAAGTTTTCTGTTACATATGTATCGATTGAATAAAATCGAAACTATAGTACAAATTCAATTTATTGATGTTGAAGTAATCAAAATATTGATATTATCCTCAATTTGCTGATAATCATTGAATGCGATAGAAAAAAAGACACGCCGCGCGACTGGTGCCATCGCATGGTAATCGGTAAGTATAAAATGAAATTCCCTCTGAAAATAACAGCAACAAAAAAATTCATATTGAGGCAAAAGGACAAATGGAAAGGAATTTAAAATAAAATCGTAATCGTATTGAAGCGGTGGGAATCGTTTTCATATTGAAAATAGATGAAATGCTCCCATTGAAAAATGGGATGTTATGTAGCGAAAAAGTAAATAAATAAAACCCAATGCAACAAAGGATGAGAATCGTGAATAATAAAAAAAAATGTTGCAATTCAAAGTGATCGATTTTTGTGATTATATACATGAAATGTGGATGGAAATGATCATGTCATGAATAGAAAAACTCTCTCTCTCTCTCTCTCTCTCTCTCTCTCTCCTTCACTCTCGCCACCGAAACTTTGTGTCTTTACCGAAGCGCATTCAGAATATCCGATTGTTATGAAACGTCGAGTGAAAAAAATTGTGTTTGTTTTTTTCGCTTGTAGAATCTCCCAACATCATGCTGCACACAACATACATATGGCATCGAAATCGTGTTGATTGAGCCGGAATCAGACTACCAAGTACGAGCAAAAACGACGACGATGTCGACAACGACAACAACAAAAAAAAGTCCACAACAACTAAATACCTGCATTGAATTTTCAAAAAAAAAACCAGCAACAGCAGCAGCAGCAGTAGCAAGCAGAAAAAAGTCTGTCTTACAATTAGGATAGCATTCCAGTATGTGTCCACAATACATCAAAATCGTAAATAAACAGAAAAAGGAATGGAACAAAAAAAAATTCGCTAGTGTCGTGTACGGCTGATCTCAGATTGTAAGAAAATCAGTTATAGAAAAGGCACATACAAAACAAAACGAATCAAAAATACAACAGCAACACAGCAACAACGGAAAAAGAAGAATCAGAGAATGCCAGAGCCACCAATAGTAGGAGCAACAAAAACAATAATCAAAAAATAAAATTGTGCACGTAAAATCGTTCGGGTATCGAAATACATAATAAAAAACCAATCCACCACTTTGCTTTTGAATGTTTGCTTCTGGTTGGATAGTATAATCGTATGCTCCGCCCATCGTCTATGTAAGTGTACTTATAATCCAATCAGTCTCGCATTCAAAACGCCAATATAGTTTCAAAAGAAAAAAGCGTTTCCCCGAACCCCGGTTCACATTTGTTGTTGCAGCACAGCGCGCACACACACACACACACGGAGAGAGAGAGAGAGAGAGAGAGCCGCATGGCACGGAGTATGCCTGGTCTTGATGCTCGATATGCTTTGAGACCTTGTTGGGTTTTTTTCCCTCTTTGCCATAATAGTAGATGTTGTTGGTAATGCTGCTGCTGCTGATGCCGTTGCCGTTGCCGTTGCTGCTTCTATTGTTGTTATTTCGCTTTCTCCCGTTTTGTATTGGTACAAAGATAGAGTGATGCCGTCGATGCCGTGCATGCGGTGTGATCTCTTTTCGGCAGTACGAAATGGTGGCATAGCTAAAAAGGTTGTGGCCGACGAAGGGTGTGTACGCCTTTCGAAGCAACATTTCACACAAAGTTACATGTGATTGCAGGCGAATCTCTCTCTCTTTTTTCTCTCCATCGTGTGATTTGTGTGTTGTTGTCGTTGTGTTTTTTTTTCTTCTTGCTGTTCGTCGTAGCACAGCTCACACGGCTGTGCCTGAAACAGAACGAACGCACTCACTCTCACACATACAGTTGGTTGCGCGCTGCTCTATGCTCTCACTCGTTGTGTGTTTGTTTGTGTGTGGAAGCGTTGAGAGCGAGAGAAAAACGGTCCCCGGTGCCTTTGTCGATGTGTGTTTATAAAATCGGCATGTGCATGTGTTGGGCCCGATATTGTGTGCGAATACGTTCGCACGTATGTGAATATTACATATTCAAAAACGGTAAGGGTAGGTTATACAAGTCTGGAGGACTATCAGAAATCATTTGAGAAGCACTCGGTAGTTTGTTGTACAGTGTCATAGAACCTCTTATTTCATTTTATGAATTCGTGTCGAGTGGTTATCGTGGCCAAAAAGGTGTTGAATTTTATTATTATTAATTTGTTCTATCACTGGAACAGTGTGTACCATTTATTTACTTTTTAAACATTTTTTCCGCTCATCAAAAATTGTATCATTTTATTGATATAATAATAATTAAAAAAAAAACACTAAAGCAAGCAAAAAAAGAAATAAATCACCAACGGAAGTTTATCAAAAGAAATCCTGAAGACAAACTGGACTGCGAACAATTTGTAAGCACACAAATGGCCAAAAACCTGAACAAAACTCTGGCGATCGCATCGAATCAAATTTATATGTAAACACACACTCAAAAACAAGCAAACGAATTCTTATTTTCGAAATACCATTCACGTGATACACAACAAACGACAGAAAATAAATCAGCATTTTGATTTGTAATTCATAAATGTGACCTGAACAAAATTAATTTTTGTGATTTTTGTGCACGGCTTGGAATAATGGCTGGATGAAATAAACCGCGCGAAAAAAAAAATAGATAGAGAGAAAGCGAAAAAAAAGATCAAGACATTGAATAAAGTTACGGCCACAAATGATGCCATTGGTGTATTAATCCGTTAAGTGTGCGTGTATAAACTTTTAAATATTAATTTCAGTTCAATGTTCTGTGTACGAATATTTCACGGGTTTCGTTTCTGAAAAACAAGAACTGTTGCAATCCGTAACAAGCAAATATACTCGCATATTATTCCATTTTCGAAAATCGAAATGATTTGAATTGTAAGCGTGCACAAACTAAAATCAAAAAAATAAGTGTAAAATATCAGCAATTTATGCAATAAACCTTACGCAATCCTACAAAATACTTTGATCCAAGAAGCGTTTTTACCGTTTCTTTTTTTGTTTTATTTGGTGCGATAGTATTTTTTTGATCGCATCGATTTGAAGACAAACGAAATGCTAATGATCGACCATCAGTGTGATTGTTTATGATCAGAAATTGACTCATATATTTAAAAAAAAAAAACAGCCAAAAAAAAATAAGATAGAAAAGAAAAACTGTATGCAAAAGAAGAGGAAGAACTCATTCAAGAATAACAAGAAACTTATTAGCGATTGAATTGCTATCGACACAACACCACGCTGAACGCTTTTTACATAGAAAGAAACGCATGTCAACTATACTGGCAATCAATTCTGGAACCTTTACGGAGGATCCTCAGGAGCACAATCTTCTTCAAGATTTAAATGGCGTTGATTTCGTTATGAGCTTATCGCCAAAATCGTCGAACAGTCATAATTTAGCTAGTTTACAACACTTACAAAGTCTACATCACCAAAACGCATTGCATAACCATTCGACGCCATTCAGCGTTACCGACATACTCAGTCCAATCGAAGAATCGTACCGTAAATTGGAATTAAGTAGCACGAATCCGCCGTCGCCTTACAGGTTCGTTCATTTTGAGTAAGTTTTCATTGTTCCGACGATATAGTGAGCAACACAATGGTTTTTTTTTCGTTTTTATTTGTCAAACAAAAAAAAATTGCGATCAATTTGAAATTTGGACTAGCAACGACGCCGTACACAATGGAACAGCCGTGTTGATTGAGATTGCTAAACGAATGATCCTTCAAAAGATGGTTTTTTTAATTTCAAACAAAAAAGAATGATTTTTGCAAACATATTTGAAATGCGAGCGAATTGCACAAATCCAATGTTTGCTTAAATCATCGAACACGATGTTGATCTCAATCGAAAAGCTTCTTTTGTGATCAGACCCTCATTTCAAATTGATCCAACTAAAAGTCTTATACTAAGCTGTTATCGAATACTTGAACTAATTTGGATGTTTTCTCATTTTTTTTTTTAACAAAATTCACCTTGGACGGAATGGTACGGGAATGCCGTGCAGATCAAATTCAAGTGGTAGTAGTGTAAATTCGCCAAGTGCTTTAGGAAACAGTTCCAGTATGGCAAATCCATATGCAATGACTCCACTTTATCACAGTCCAGGTGTTCAAAGCTACTGTGGACCATCTGATAACTTATCCCTAGCCGGTCATTACACAGATATGCGCAGTTCGGCTGGATGGTATGGATCGACAGCAAACGATCCACGATTTGCAAGTGAGTACTTCATTTATTTTTACGCATTTATTTTTGGATCTCTCCAAAAAAATGCTGTACGTAGGCCGAGAAAAGAACAAACACGAAAATCGGAATCGAAATTGACCAAACAACCGTCGGAGCCGTTTGTTTCGGTATTCATTTATTCACATCTAGCAAATGCCTATATCAAATTGGGTGTGTGTGTGTAATATGTTAAAGCATAACAGACGGAGAGCAATTTTGATGTGTGTTAAGTTTCCAAATAAGTAATTGATAAGGGGAATTTCACGCGCAAGTGATGCGTTGAAATAATATTATGTTTACGCATTTTCGATTCTATTCAGTTTACGGTTTATTCAATTCAATTCAATTCAATTGAGTTGTGTTAGCACAAACGTGGAAAATCGAATTTATTATATCCGAGTGGCAGCTCTATCATCCATTGTGTATAGATATCCTGTTCGAAATCTAAGATTTCTGGTGCTGTTGCTTCGCTCTCTCGTTCGCTTTTTTTTCGCTCTCTTCACTGTTTTGTGTTGTGTGTGCTGTGCACGTTTTCACATCGAATGCGTATTTAATGTTATGTCGTCAGCAAAAGGCGAAACGCTTGATTTTATCGGGCAAAAAGAAGAGAATGATAGATCGGCGCTTTTGGTTTTCAAGAGATATGTTTCGTCCAAAATGCGCCGGAATACACACACATAGTATACGCCACACATATTTTGATTCGCTTTGAATGTGGGATGTTGTGATGGAGAGATAGAGTGAAAATGAGGGTTGTAGATCGTTTGTTGTACTTGCCACCACATACACAATCATCACTATCAGCACAGCGCTAAGCGATGTGTGCCTTTCAGTACAGTTGTTGGCTGAAAATGATTGCTTTGCCGGTTGGTTGTGTTCACTTGGGCAATTGATTTAAATACATTTCAAATAACCGTCACATAATCAAGGCACAACATCGAGCGACAAAGGGGTGTGCAATGATGTTTTTCCGATGATTTTGTTTTTTGCATTCATGCTCGATGATTGGCCGGATAAACAGCAATAAAATGGATAATAAATTTCCCAAAGTGGACACATTTTCGAAGTAATTGAATTTTGCCGCTAGTATACATTGTTTGAATGCATTCAAAACACGGAAAATTAAGTCATAGCACATAAGAATAGATATAAGTTGAGATGTGGTGGTGTGTATCGACTCAAGTTCATCGGGTGAGGTGGGATTGCGATAAAATATTTAAAACATTGTTTTCTGTTTCAACGCGTTCGATTAAAAGTGGTTGCCATTTGGTTGTAATTCGGAAGAGGGTCGCCGTGGTTCATCATAATTATCACAAACCATCTTCAAATTTTATTGCGTTATTTTGACAACTAGTCAAACTGATGGAATCAAATGAAAACATTTGTACTCCTCTCATGGTTGCTATCTATAAATTTAATTAATAAAGCTGATTGCAAGCAAAACCATAGTACTCGCTGTACTTTTGAAGCTCAGTACAGTTAAAATGGTAGCAATGTTGATGTGAGACAAAATAATAACAATGTTTTTTTTTTTGTTTTTTTTTGAATATCTTTCGTCTTGCGTTCGTTGAAATCAAACTTCGGTTTTATCCCATTAAGTGTTCGCTTTACTTCAAGTGCTTCTTGTCCATATTATTCTCATTACACAAAAATGCTAATTTCTTTTTCGTAGTTTTTCGTTTTTGTCTACAACGAAACAAAAACGTTTATTTTGTGTTACCGTAATTAAAGTGGGTGAAATGAAAAGTACGAATTTGTATAATGGAAAGTAAATATTAATTACAAATGAGATTCTCATGGCTGCGCAGTAGAAGCGAAATAAACAAAAACGATGAAATTTTTTTTTTGAGAGAATTTACTAAATAAAAGGCCCAATACATGTAGAGAGAACGGCCAGGCGAGCAGAGCGCAACAGAGAAGCAGAAAAAAATGCATGAATGATGCAAAAATAACAAGAAAATAAAATGTCGACGTTGTTTAAACAACAAAATGACAGACAGAATGAACAGTTTATGTGCAGTGAGCACAGAGAATAAGGACAGCGCGCCTATCGTATGTATCACATATATAATTCAAATAGAAGCATATTTGTACTAGGAAGATATTTGGTGGAAGGCAAACTGAAATATATACACACGAAAACAACGACAAGAAGATAGAGAGCTAAAGAACTAGAAAGAGAGAGAGAGAGAGAGAGCAAGAGCAAGAGAAAAATATGAAGTTTCAATGTTTAACTGACGGGAGCGAATCGCCTTGAATTCCGCACACACACGGGCAGAGGCATGATAAGTGTTTAGTAAGTAAATAAATACCATTAGGCTTTTCTGTTATATTTTTTAAGTAGGTAAATAAATGCTGCAAGGCGTCGTCGTCGTCGTCGTTGTTGTCGTTCTTCGTACATTTTAGTTGAATTCACTTGTACATGCCCGAACCAACTTTTTTGCATTCAAAAATCATACAAAATGAATATCGTCTACTATTTGCGAAATAAAAAAAAAACAACAACAGCACAATTTTTTTAATGAACGCATTGAAATTTGTACAGCGAATGCATTTCAAAATTGATTTTCAAGACATGGCGTGCAATCAAACAAAGGCATCTTCTGCGTTGATTTAAAGCGGAAGCAAAATTTTTTTTGCCGAAATTGTTTCGCGGATACAACCAAAGCTATGTGACCGTAATTAATGAAACCATGAACAATCAAATATTTTAACTTGAGCCACCGAGGTGAAAGTTCACAGCTTCCTTATAACTCGAACAAAATGTCAGGGTTTTAATTCCTTTGCTAGAGGAATTCTGCAAAAGAAATGAAGACACAAAACAACCACATGACACACGCCGCATGCCACAAACATGCTTGCGGATTTTCCTTTCAAAATCAAAAGAAAAAAGATCGTTCGTCGGTAGGCCAAAAACTGAATACTTAAAACACTTCAATTGCCTTGAGAAAGTGTTGTAATTTGATACGATTTATTCTTTCTGTCTCTGTCTCTATCACTCTGAATAGTTCGGCATCAATGTTATAAGTTTGTTCTAATATCTCGGCAACTTTCGAGTACTTTCAATTGATTGTATTGGATTTGAAGCGCGCTAAAAACGATTTTCAGGCCGAGAAAACAGAAAAAGAAGAACTGGCACATGTCTCGAAATCAAAGACACATTGTCTTATCGATGTGCGCTATCATTTTCATAACACACAACAAAAACGGCCAACAAAATGCACACAAAAACACACGCACACACACACATCAAGCATTCCGAAAGATATTTGAATAGCCGAGGCAAAACATATCCGGTTACAGATTTGGATCATTCAATAGTTTACTTTTTACCGTATTTAGTAGCCCAATAATTTGAACAAAACGGATAAAGAAAAAAAGCGCCTCATTCTTCTTTGCTTTTCATCGGGCGGAATTACATTTCGAGACACTTGTGCGTGTCATTGTGTGTGATGCTTAGTGTAAATATTGGCCTGATTTTCTTGGTGTATTTCATTTTTCTCCTCGTCGTTTCGTCTCTGCCTCTGTGTTATTGTTCGTTCGGTGATTTGGTGTCAAATTTGTGGGTATAATAAGAAAAGTGCAATGTTTGCCGTAAATTGGCCATTTGAACCGAAGACAAAACTACGTCAAAATGATATTAGTGTTAAGTGAAGTGAGATTGCACTAGGATATGTATTACATTACACCGGATAATCGTTAAACTAAAGTCAATTTGTTTCACTTTTTTTTCGGTGATTCAAAACACTCACACGTGTGCGTACGCGCACGCACAAACACCCGCTTGACTCACATTACTCACCGATTCGTAGGCGATTCGTATTTCATTTATCATTATCGATTATTTGAAGCAACGATTGCAATGGCAGTGACCGATTTCACGCCTAACATTCAACTTAAGTGCTATGATCAAATACCATTCATTGCAGTTTCAATCGTTTTGCCCTTGCCTAATTAAAAGTGAGTGTGTGTGAGTTTCGATTTTGCTTAAGTCAATACTTATTATCGAATTTGGAAATTGTGATTTGCAAAAGAGAAGAAAAAAAATCAACAACAGATACACACCAAAAAGCGAATCGAGTGAAAGGATTTGTGATTTCAACAATCTTGAATGTTCAAAGTGAAAGTAAAACGAAAAATGTGAAAATTAAAACTTCGTGTGTTTCTCTGCTTCAATTCATGGATTTGTTTTTAAACTCAAATTTGGTTTATGCTAATCAATCACCTTACCACGTGAGATGATTGAGGCGATGATGATCAACGTGGAGTTTATGTTAAGCTTCTTCCCTACCGTTCCAGTTAAATCACTTTACTCGAATGAAAGTATTCAAAACAAATCCAACTATCACATGCTTCATGCGTTTAGCTGACCAAATAGTGAGAAAAGTCCATTCTTTTGTGAATGGAATCTGAAAAATAAACAATGATTCAAATTTCTTTAAACCTTTTTTTTTTGCTTCCAAATCGGTTTTTTTCTTCACCACCATAAGAATAAAGTGCTGTCTCACATCCACATCTGGACCCACACGCACACAAACTAAATCCATCAATGTTTGAAACGTTGTCCAATGTACCTAAAAAAAATTATTCAGGATAAAAACAACAATATTGAAATAATAATAATAAAAAAGAGCTAATATGTTGCAAAGAATGGATGGAACAGAGACGGGATATGCGATAATAACGACGGATGCACAGAGCAAATGGCAATCGAACAATGAGGGAAAGAGAAAGAGATGGCAAAGCCTGAAATAACAACTTGCACACACAGTATTTATTTTATCGAAAAGAGTAAAAATCTTGCTACCAAATGCTACGTATGCGTGTTTATGTGCCAAAGATATTTATTGTTTTTTCCTGATTGCTATAATGTGGTAAAAAGACATGGGTTACATACATACACACACACTAAATCTAGAACCAGGATCCGTGTGCGCAATGGTCCATTGTCTACGCACGACTTCTGCCATTCGATTCAATTCGAATTTGAAGCCATAAGCAAACAGAAACCAAGAGAAAACAAAAATAATATAACGTTTCTCGTTTTTGGATAAAGGAATAAAAAATGGAAATGGAGAAACATTGACAAGATAGAAAAATTCTCGGAATAACAGAAGCGGCTATTGCCGGACCTGAAACATGTAAATATTTGCCTTTTCTCTCTCTTCCTCTCTGTCTTCTACATGAAAGTCCAGAAAGGAAACACTGAAAAATGCCCATTTCCAATGCGTACATACGTTCCATTTATTTTCCCTACCAAATTCTTTGCCAATTTCATCAATATAATCTAGAATAACAACAGTTTCCTTATTCTTGTCATGTAAGCGCTTCGTGTGGGTTTTTTTTCGTTCGGAAAGGACTTTTGGTAGATCTTTTCGATTTTGGAAAATTCAGATTTAGTTTTTCTAACTTTAAATTTCAGAATTTGATTATGGTTCCAGTTACAGTTTGGTACAAATGATCCTTTCGGGAGGGAAAAAGATTCTTTTTTTCAAATCGACTAAATTTTCGACAAGCACATGATGATCGCATTAAAAGTACGAACGTTTTGTTTCAAAAACCAAAATTGGTGGGAAAACAGTGTTGAAATCGATTGCAAATTTCGAATAAAATTCCATAGCCAATTCAAGATTGCATATAAGTTGGTCAATAACATCGAAGTGGAAAAATTGCATGCATGCAGAATATTTCGAGAGAAGAATTTATCCTGGATATTATTAAACGCAACGACGCACGTTGTCCCATATGAATAAGTGTATGTGATTTACGATTTTACATAATTCGTATAAAATGTATTTGTTCAAATGAAATAGTGTTGAATGAAGATTTTAGGAGAGATTTGTGAAGAGAACTCAGGTTTCATTTTAACAAATACACGCTCAACCCCGTTTGCCTGCATTATCAAAATCTATTTTTGTCCGCATAAATGGAGAAACGAATATCGAATCGATGAAAATGATATGCACCGATTTATTGAGATTTTATTTTTCTGAATATCAACGAAATCATCGACATGTGATGGAAAGTGTGTGAGAGAGAGAGAGAGTCCATAGAGACATGTGATGGAAAGTGTTTGTTACATTTAAAAATGCATCGTACGTGCTTAATCTTATTTGTTCACAAACGAATCAGGATTGTTCCCTGTCGTCACAAAATTTAAATTCGAAATACTTTTATTGACAAAACGCAAGCGAAAAAAAGCATGAATCATTTGCAAAGGATATCTTAATTGCGGTTTAAATAAATGCAATATCTCTCCATACATGGTGTTGAATATGTTTGGCGGCCGCAACTATGTATCGAATTTAAATAGTATACGTTTTTACGACATTTTTAAATGAATTTTTTTTTTTTCGTTCCTTTTCAGTATCACGATTGATGGGTGGCTCAGCAAGCGGATCGATGGGTCATATGGGTAATATGGGTGGTTTGGCTGCTTGTAGCGTCTCTGATACAAAACCAATGCAATTCCCTTTGGCACAAAGACGAAAAAGGCGTGTACTATTTACTCAAGCTCAGGTTAGTTGCCAACCGAAACGTTCATATTTTTCTTTGCTACTTTTTCTCTGTACGCCTTATGTATGTGTGCATCGCGATTATTTCTGCAAGTTACACAATCGCTACTTGTAATCTGTTCAAGCCAATTGTTTTCGACGGACTGGCTTCTGTTGAACTTTTCTCTCTTGTACTTGCTCTCTTAGCAGCAGCAACAGCAGAAGCAGCAGCAGCAATAGCAACAGCACACAGAAAAAAGAGCATAAGCATCAAGAGAGTACGTGAAATGTGTCTTAAATTGTTCTTTTTCTCCATTTTGGTCGGACAAATTTCGGAAAAAATTCCATCTTCAGCGCATTTATTTGATGAGTGAAAGGCAATTATTTATTTTACACTCTGAACTTTATTATTTTTCTTTCTTCCTTCTGGAATTTGACCGCTTGTTTGTCTTCGTTTTATGTTTTTTTCTTTCTTCTCCTTTGTTTTTAAGCATACATATTCGGGTTTTTTTTTATTTACACAACGAAATTATTGCATCTTGAATTTTTCGATTATTTAATGATTTCACAAATTTACTTCTCAAATATCGTTACTTGATACCTACTACTTCTTCGCATTCCAAACCAAAGCGATTTGTACCTTGATTTGAATCGCTTTGAATAGTTCGATTCAAATGAAACACGGAGCGAACAAATATTGCCTCATTGATTTTCATGCGTTGGAAAATAAATTTTGGACTATATACGCATTTTCAAGATAGAAACATTTGCGCAACAAAAATCAAATATTGATTCATATTATCGTTGAAAGTATGTTACAATTTTTCATTGGAAAATATTTTCCCGTCCTTGACAAAACCTAGATCTTGTCTATTTTTATTTGTCTTTTTTTTAAATCTGAAAATCGAAATTTTTGAGAATTTTCTACAATAATTTCAAGTGAAACGTACAATGAAGAAATCATACAATTTACAAACCCGAGTAGCAAATTTCCCCTTTTTCCCGGTTGCAAATGGGTTACTATAACTTAAATACAACTCCAAAGATGTTGCAAGCCGATCTTTGTAACGTTACAATAACCGTATTGTAACAAATTGGTTATAATTCGGTTATAATTCGATTTTAGTTATGTTATTATATCGTTGCAATAGCCATGCTCATAAATCGCATACTGTCATATAACCAAAGAAAGTTTCAATAAAGTTACTATCGAGTTTCAATTTGAATGTTCATTCTTCAATTCATTCCTTTCAACGGCATCATCATTTATCTCTATCTTTGACAAATTCAACTTGAAAAATATTTAATCGCTGGGCAATTTATATATATATGTGTGAGAATGAAAATATTTTGCCGATTTTGAACATTTTCAAAATCGAAATTTTACAACGAATGTCATTTTGTCGTCAATAGTGGCCACGATAGGCTCTTAAAATTCACGCGCCCTTCAAAAGATGCAATTTTGAGAAAAAATGTGCAAAATATTTTTTTTTCAATTTTTTTAATTTTTTCGTTTAACTATCTCAAACCATTTAAAATACGATTTATAATGTCAAAATTATAATAATTAGCTAAAACGCAATGTTGAAAATGCATAAATATATGATAAATTCGATTTTATTTTCGAAAGAACAAACGCATCAATGTGCAAAAAATTTCAAACAGCAGTAAATATGGCGATTTTTACTGCCATTGTTACTAAAACTCAAATGTAACTCAAATAGAACCTTGGAATTGTTGTAACAATACTGCTACATTGTAGTAATGTTGCAGGAACTTCTTAGCTTCCATCTAGACTTTCATCATATAAAAACACGTTGCAAAAACATTTCGGCAACATATTTACAACTTGTGTTATTCAAGTTGCATTTCAGTTTTTGAAATGTTGTATAAACGTAAGAGTAACAAATAAAATTCTATTTTGCGTTTCATGTTAAACAATATTTTGGATGCCAGCATATTTTTGAACAATTCTCTACGTTTTTTCTATAATTTCCATTCTTTTTGATTTTATCCCACGATAGTTTCAATGAAATTGGTCTGTTTTTGTTTTGTTTTCCATGATTTTATTTTATTGCCACAGAATTTTGATTAGGCGATGTATTCCTTACGGAAAGAATTCTAATGACAGCCAAATTCTATTTCTTTATACAACATATCTACATTCAATATGTTTAGTTGAAGTAACCTTACTGTAACCTCTATATAACATGAATGTAACTTAATTATAACTTGAATTACGTTATTGTAACAAGAAAGATAGTAATGAAGTAGTTTCAACACAAGTTGTTTTTTTTTGTGATTTCTCTGTTTTTATCGTAATGATTGATTTTCGATTGGATGAAATCCACCAACGCGAAACGTTTAACGTTCTCAACGTTTTCGAAACTCATTAGCTTGGCAAATTCTTCAACAGAAATTGCATTCTTGGACCAAATGTATGAATGTTTGACAAGGTGAAATGCACTGACGTATCATGGTTACGTATGTAACCAAATCGTAGTTGCAGCAACGTTACAATAAAGTTTTGAGATTATGAGTTATCTGGCAACCAGTTGGTAAATTTGTTAAAATATTTCTCCTTTTCTGCAACTTAAAAATAACTTTTCTATAAATTATATATAACAAAGCGGATGCCTTGTTACCTAAAAACCACATTGCAACTGTTCTATAACATATTTTGTTGCGAATAACTGAATTGAAACCGATTTATAACAAATTTTGGTTGCAAGCCTGAGATTTTTGCTACTCGGGAAGCTTATTTCGCATTGATTGATTGTTCGTCGAAACATTGGACTTATCAACAAATGTCAGTGGAACCATTTTCAATTGTTTGTTCCGTCATATTTGTTGAGAATTTTATTCAAATAGTAGGCGATCGTAAGTTGTACGCATTGTAAAAATAATCAGCTATAGCATGCGTTCTAGAACGAACAATTTCGTTATATCATAATTTCCGACAATTTCTTGTTCCGTTGAAGTGAATCACTGCCAAGAAACAACTTCACAATCGTTTTTCGAGTTCAATGTTTCGAAAATGAAATAAAAACTATTCTTGAATAAGAAATCAAATGCGATTTACTTGGCTTAAGAAGTAACCGTTTGAATAGAAAGTACGCGCAAAAGATGAAACGATTTAATCAAGATAAATTAAATAATACATTCTTGAAATGAAATCTCCAGCATGTCCAACAATGTAGATAGCAAAGAATTTAAATCGTTTAATAGTTTTGTGGTGGTTCCGTTTCCAAAGCCACAATACAATGCGTGACGAGAAAATGTTTTTTTTTTAATTTTCATGACGAAATCCAAGATATTATTGTCAGTTTATTTCAATAAATCACATCCTTTTCATTTGTTTATAAAAATGATTCACTCCATCATTTATTTTGCTTCGGCCTTCTTCTTCTTTTTTCTCGACAATTTGTCGCTTTAAATTTGTTTAGAAAGCAGTTTAAATTCGATTTAGGTTGATTGATAAGCTCTGATAAAGGGAGGAGAGGAATATAAAATGGTTTCAAAATATTTTGGCTTTTGTTTAACAACAAAAAAAAAAGAATTGACGATTGATCCATTTACAGCAAATTGATCGAGTGACTAAGGTTATTTTTTTTGTGTTCCACTCTGCATTTGATTTTGGCTGCAAAATGAAAATTGCCTCTCACCTTCTGTATCACTCTTGTTTGGTTCGTTGTTCCTAATAAGGGGTGGTGCCTTCTGTTCTACGCTTAACGCATAAGTTAAATATTATGATTTATTTGCAAAATTCGAGATCAAGATAGACGACGACGACGATGGTTTGTGTGTGTACTTTTGCTTCTATGTATGTACGCGCCAGCGAATGAGTGAGTGAGGCAGCGCGAACGAACGAAGGGAACTCAACAGATCTTGCCATCACTCTTTGCACAAATCTAAACAATAATTGTCTGCCATGCCGTAGATTTGATGGAATTGGAAGCCCATGAAACATGCACGAAAGTCAATGTAAATATTTACATCACTTCGCGACGTTCGTTAATCCAAAAGGTCTTAATGGTTTCAAAATAGCTTGGTGTGCGTGCGAAAAAGTGAAAAGATGCTGACTGTTGCCTGGCAATGGTTTTTTCGTTCATCATCTCTCGCTCTCTACCGTTACACACCGAACACTACATCATAGATACACACACACACACACACAAACACGCACATCAGTCCCGTTCCGTCCCGTCCATCCTGAAACTTTTGCATGAAAATCGCATCGTTCGGTCGCTCCCATCATGGTGGTGATGATGATGGCACATAGCACATTTCCACACTTTCGTTTCTCGTTCGCTTCCTCATTTAGCGGTGCGATGCGAGAGATGTGGATGATTTTATGTTTATAAATGAAATTGTTCATTTCTATTCAACACTCACACTCTCTTCCTCCCGCTCTTCGGTTTGGCATCTCGATTGTCGTCGTTTCCCGATGTGTTTGACGTTGCTGGGATCACATTGGCTTGGCTTTGCAACATTTATTTGGTAGCACACAGGCGGGATAGCTGTTTCGCTTATACAACCGTATAAATTCACGGGCGCACATATATATGTATATACGTATATATATATATATTTTTATTCCGTTTTCTCTGCGCTCTCCGTGTGTTTATCGTTGACAAATATTTGGACACGTTGTTTGTATAACATAAAACATTAAAAACCATCACAATTACATCCAACGTCAAACTAAATGTCAAACATAAGATCCGTATCCCCATCATTTCCAACAACAATAATAATATACTCCATGCGCGCGCTTCAGCACTCTCTCTCTCTCTCGCTCTCTACCTACATTTATTTACTTATATACCAGTGAAAATTACACATTCCGTGAGAGTACAATTGAACAAAAATGCAATTTTGTAATAGCATTTCACCAATTTCGTGGGTTCCAATGATGGCTGGGTAAGGTATATACACATAAACGGTGTGTGTGTGTGTATTTAGATGCACAGCAGCCCAGCAATTGATTGAAAGAGAGAGAGAGATGCGACAGCACCGCGCACCGATACTAACTTTTTCGGAATGATGGAGCAAACTGAACTGCTGTTCAGCAAATAAATATCTCAAATACATTTCAAATAAATATAAACACTCTTTCGGCCTCGAATAAATAAACAACGCTGAAAAGACAATGACGCGAACTTTTCGACTCGTCTATTTTTTTTCGCCGTCATTTTTTGTTGTACGGTGTCGTTGATCACCATTACGCAATTCAAATGAGCTTTGGCTGTCCACGCATGCTAAAATTTCGTACGTGTTCAATTGACAAATGGTGAAACTTACGCACCGATTCATCTCTAATTTACATTTGGGTGTAGTTTTTTTTTTCTATTTCGCTTATTCGCTCCAAAAACGAAAAACTCTTGAACGACTTGGCACATTCACTTTTGGCCCAAAACAAACTGAACAAATAGCCGATCAACACACATATACATACATCTTGTAATTAGTTACGAACGGTTGCCAAGCATTCGAAGCATTTTCTTAATTTGATCTCATTTTGGTTTTTGTTTTTTTCGTCCCTAGGTTTATGAATTAGAGAGACGTTTCAAACAGCAAAAGTACCTTTCAGCGCCGGAACGTGAGCATTTGGCGAGCGTCATCCATCTAACACCAACACAGGTAATTAGAAGCACTCATTTGGTTTTGTACTGTTTACGATACAGAAAGGAAAAAAAAGCATTACAAAAAAATACAAAGAGTTGAGCAGAAGCCCACACCTACATTGAACTCTCGGCGCGCGTGAGTCGTATTCAAACGTTTGTATGTATTTCAACACAACATAATCACACTGCTTTTCTTTCCGATGATTTGGCCCGAGGCTGTCCGTGTAAACAAACCACGTCGATTGTAAAATATTTCAGTGGTTGCTAGCCAACACCCATTGGCATGCTCGCCCTATGATACACCAGATTATCAATTCATCGCATTTAATGGTTTCATTTCCATCGTCTCGGAGAAAAACGTTTGAAATCACATAATTAAAGTGTCAAATTTAAAGTAAACCTATTGAAATGACACGCATGCTTTCGATATTAGCGCACAAACAACATTCAATGAAAACGGGATGGAAAAATGTACGCTATTTTCTTTGTAACTGTAATCTGAAAGTCGGTGATAATTTTCATTCTTGGAATTTTCCGTTGATACGGAGCATTTTTTTTTATTTCTCTTCCATTACATTTTCGATGATGTTGAACATTTTGATGGCGTTGTATGCGGCCCCGATCATCGTAGAATGGTGATTGTTCGGTTGTCAGAGAGTCGAATATCATCGAAAAATACCAAACGTAACTGGAAACACTATATGTTGTACGACGAATAGAATGGGAAATTAAACGGTTTTTCTGCCTATCAAATGAAATAATGATGATCGTTCAAACGAAAAATAAAAAAATCAAACGGAACCATTTTTTCGTTGTTGTTGTTGTTGTTGGAAAACGCTTGCGTTAAGACAGAAGCTACAAAAGGTACCAGATTGTGCATCCATTCGGTGTATGTACTTCAAGAGCATATGTCAGTGTGATATCAGCACTCATCAACACATGAAATCGCTTGCGCTCTCTCTCGCCCTTGCTTCCGATCGCTATTTCTCTCTTTTTTGTTCTATCGACATTGGTTCTCGTTTGCCCAAGCAAACCAAATCCAAGTTGAACTGCATGCACACAGCACCAACAGCAGCAGCAGCAGCAACAACCGAGAATAAAAAACGGTGACAATGGAAAAATTACAGTTTATGTTAATTTGAAAAGCAAATTGTTATTTTTTTTCTATCCATGGCATTCAAACGGCGCTCACGTATGATTTTCTATATATATAGATGCAATTAAACTATTATTATATAAAAGAGTGAGGAAAATTGAAGGTATATTGCAACAGACACTGGATCAGTAGACCGTAGAATGGATTTCAAGTGTTTTCAAACATCTGGTCACGCCTTTTTTACCATTCCTCATATGCCCGTCGAATCATGTTATGTTTCCATTGCCTTGTGATGACTGTGAGTATATATGTAGTTTGAGTTCATCGCATCGAATAACAATATATCGTAGCCTGCAAAACTCACTCATTGACAATACATAAAAAGCGGTTTAAATGATTGTTAGCTTTTTATATTGCCCCCGGAATGGATGGAATGGAATGGAAAAAAAAGCGAGAAGAAGTACCGTCGTCGATCCGTCGTCGCATGCTTGAAATGACACTTTCAAAAAAATTAATTTACGTAAACAAATCGGGCTGGCAAAGCACGATCACCTTCGATTGGATCTCATCTTCGACAATTTATTCCTAATTCGGTGGGTTTTTTCCCTCTCTTCTTTTGAATTGTTGATAAAAAAAACATATGGAGTTGCATCGTCGCGAAAGGATTTTGGACTGGCACAACAACAGTAGAGAAAGAGTCCAAAAATAAGAATGAAAACACACATACGGACATTTCGGGTGATTGAGAGCATCTTTGAATGATATTTGATTTTCAAAGTCAGCGCCAATCAAAATCCTTGAGCCATTGTTTAAAATTCAAATATTCGGAAATGTAAATGAGATGAGGAGAGAGTGTGCGAGAGATAGAGCGTTCATTTCAAAAATAGTACTTAAAATCTGGCAGACGGTCAATTAAAGTGAACAAGCAGTGTGTTTTGCAATGGCAATTATGATGATTTAATAAAGACGACTTTTGTCGAACAGGAAAATCAATTTCCCAGTCCGAATTCCGTTTGGTTTCATTAATGAACAATCAAAATATGAAGTAATGAACAATGGAACCGGAGACTGGTTTTGTTTTTGATATGTGTGTCAGGCTGTTTCTCTCTCTCTCACACGCACTCACACGCTGTTGTTTATGCAGTCGCTGACGCGTGCATATTTCATAACACAAAACAAATGCATTTAACCAACGTAATGACATTTTAGACGGATGTCAACGATCACAACACACACACACACACAAACCAACATACAAAACGGTTTTTCCTACCAACGGCCCAAAAACTCCAAATCCATATTTAATAATTTTCCGAAAACAAACAAATCATGCCCATGTTTATTGTGTGCAAATTGTTTACCAGCCAATGTCATGCACGCGTTTCACGGTCTCCGGCCACAACGGGAGAAGCAGTTCACAACGATATTTCTTTAAAAAAAAAAGCAGCAATAACAACATAACAACCAAATATTAATCGTTCCATGATGTGTGAAAAGTGCTCCGGTTTATCGAGATAATCCTCTTTGATAACTATTGTTTGATTTATTATGTGTTGAAATAGCGCAAACGTCCGACCAACGCTCTTGATTCCCGTTAATACCAAATCTGACATTTTACAACCAACGCTGAATGCATTTTAATGCTGCATATTATAAACAAATTAACTGGAGACCGACTTTTTTTCCTACGTTGAACACATTTTTATTAATTTTAAAGTGAAATATCAGCGTTGTTCGAAAAATAAGTCATTTTTTTTCCATGGTACATTCAATAAAATTTGAATGAAAAAAAAGGATCCAATTTGCAATTTCATATCTTATTGAATGTCTATGTTCGTTTCGGGGCCATCCGAGAAAAAAAGAACGATTTTAAGGTTGATGGGGTGTGTTTATGACAATCGACATTTGTCAGATTTGTATGTATGGTGCCCATGAAACAGGCCATAAAGCCAGTCTAATGCATAATTCGAACACATTCTTTTCACACTCTATCTCACTTTCGACTCTCTATCGACACGATCACAAAAAAGGAATCTGTTAGTTTAGAAGTAAAAATCCATTTTTTGTGTGCTCACTTTATAAGTGGTTTAAAATATGCAACTTTTTATATTGATGGTTATTTAGTGCAGAAAAAGTGGATTTTGAGGTACCCATCAATATAACACAAAAAAAAGAGAGAATGGAATTATGTCTAAAGCGACAAGCTCAAGAGAAGAAAAAAAAAGTGATGCGCATAAAAACCACCGAAAAGTATAAACTGTGAACGACAGAGAGTGAATGCAGAAAAAAATACACGCAATCTAGGTCTACGCTAAACACCAATTTATGGTTCACGTTACCGCAAATATTCTTACAATAACATTTATATAGCAATTTAGATAAAAATAGTCTGAACGCTTTTTTTTATATTCATTCCTCTCGTCTCTCGATATTTTGTCAATTACCCGCTGATATATTTTTTTTCGCTTGAACATTGCCTGCTAAAACCCAAGCTACCTACTTGAAGTGCGTGCGTACGGTCTCTCTCTCTCTCTCTCTCTCTCTCTTTATTTCGTCATCATCGTTGTTGTTGGTCTATTGTAGTTTTTACAGTAAGTTTGCAGCGCACACATAATTCCAGTGTTGTTCATGCTCTGCGGAACGTTTTGTGCTGAAAACACACCGCAGCGCAGTGATAATAACAACAACAACAGCAGCAGTAGCAACAACAGCCAGAATAATAATAATCATCATCATAATAATCGTGAAACGATGACGGAGGGGTCGATCATAATGTTGTTTTATTTGTATCACACCGCTCGAACGCTAAAATACACGCTACTCCGACATCTCTCTAAAAAACATAATTTTTTTTTCGCTTAGTTTACTTGTGATTCCGCATTGTGCTCGGGTTTTCCGTTCGTTTTTTCTTCTCTCGCTCTCTATCTCTCATTCGCTCAGCCAAATTATGCTTGTATGCGTGTATGTTATGCTCGTGTACTTTTTTTATATTTCATTCGTGCTATCTTCAGCATTCTTCTCCTTCGGAATTGAGCGATTTTCGTTTACATTGTACGTGCTCATGTTCAATCAAGCACCATACAAAAATTTTGTGTGGAAGTGCGATGGTGGTAATGTATAATGAAATGATTATGATGACAATGATGTTGTTGAGATATTCTATTGTTGTGACTAACAACAATTGCTTCAGGATAATTCTTAATTCTCTTTATTTCTCGTCACTAACACACACACACACACACAAAAAACGAGAGCAAAATGCATGAAATAGAAAGCAGAAGAAAAAAAAAATGTTGTTCGACGTCGACAGCAGCGGCGGCAGCAAGAGCTAAAACCCAAAACCAGATCGAACCATTACACTTTGTTGTGTACATTCGCCTTGCGATGTATGTAAGTGTACATGGATTTACGCATCATTTATTTTTTAAGGATTGATCCCTTGTCTACCCTCGCCATTATTCTATCAATTCTCTCTCTCACACTCTCTATCTCCTCCGTGTGGCTGTTGTTGTTGTTTTTTTTACTCGAGGTTATTTTTTTCTGGTATGTGTTGATAGATTTTGATTGCTAATTCTAATGGTATCGCTTGTGTTGGCATGTTTTTCTTCTATTGGTTTGTTCCATTGCGATGGTGTTGATGTTATGGTGTGTGAAATTCATGTTGGAACAAGCGATAATACGATCGGATTGTCATTATTTCGAGTGAAAGAGCGAAAAAAGCCAACCCAACCCAACCCAACCAAAGATAAGTCAATCAGATTGTGAGCGTGATATGGATGATTTACATGTGATACGACAACTCAATTAATAGTTGTGAAATCGGAAAAACAATGCAACAAAACAGTACACACCGGTCACAAAGTTGATGGTTAATCGACTTAAGCCTTGAGGCTAAAGAAAACGTCAGAAACATTAAAGGCCAATGATTTCCGTAAATCCGGTAAAAGTAGGGATTTTATTTGGCAAATTTTTCAGGAAGTCAATTCGATGCGTATAAGCCCACGTTGATTGGTCCAGATCTAATGTTGATTGGATTATAAAAGTTTAAGTCGAGTGTACTGTTTGTGGCACATGGAATGCATCGTTTTGCCTACGACTGCATCGGTACTCCATTCGATTTTGATGCATTTCAAAATCGCTTTGTTGTTTCATTGGCAAAGCTTTTGATGTTCATTTCATTCGCGCGATTAGTCGTCATGTTGAAAAATGGCTCTTTCCATATTTCTCACATTGTGCGTAGCTTTTGATTTTGTCTTTGTCACTTTTGCCGTCGTCGTCGTTGTCGTGATCATCGTCATCACCGCAGCCACCGACTGCAACGAGTGTCTCCATTTAAGTAGTTTTAATTATAGTTGGATAAACATTGACATTACGGCTCGCTGCTCAGTTTTACTTTATGAATACGTTAAATAGGCACGAGAAAAAGATCTTTCTTAAACAATTTGCGGCATGCACAATCGCCAGAAACAGAATTTATTATCCTGAGATAGATAGAAAAGGCTACACACAACCACACCGAAAGTGACTGCAATGGAACCCACTCACACAGAGAGAATATTCGAATCAAACGCGATGAGCTGTGCAGTGAAATAATTTTTCCATTTATCTCGTCAAACGAATAATATAAATTAAAATTGGAATTGTAAATAAAAATGCACTTGGTTTTGTGCAAAGTGAAGTGAAGCTCCTTGTGATATGGACCAGAAAAAGGAGAAGGACGACCGAGAGCGAATGAGCAAGCGAGAGACTGAGAGTGAGCGAATGAATAGAAAATTGCGATTATGAATGAGATAAACAGAAAAAGAAATGCCAAGTTAACACTTCGATGCTTGTATTTTTGTTTAGTTTTCTATTAAATGAAATGATGCATGGAGTGGAGATGTGTAATTGAAATGGGATCAAGTCTTTCCATAATAAAATTAAGCCAAAGGCTTTGAATAGATGAAAACTGGCTCCGTCGGTAGCCTCCTTTTGGACCACGGAAAAATGCTAATTTTCAACGAAGTCAGTTTTTTTTCGCTTCCGCGATGTCTCATAGCCCATTGAATTGAGGTTTTGTTCAACCGCAGCATTTAGGCCCAATCAGAATGCTTTCTTATAGAATTCATAGGGTGCACTATAAAATGAAAAACCCACAATATTGGATATATTTGGTCAAATTCCGTTACTTTTTGTAAAAGTCATTGAAAAAAAAAACAATTTGAGTCAATACCATTCGGTATATATTAGGCATCTGACCCTTATATATCGGTTTTAACGAAACCGAAAATCAATTCTTCGTCAAAAAATTAAGTAGAAATAGCTCATCGGATTTCTCAAAAATGAAGACAGGCCGCGCTAGCGTCCTATCTAAATACATTATAATGAATAAGTACAAACTAATACATATGCATTTCTACTATGAATACGTTTCATGCTATGTGTTTTAATTTCATTTAATTTTGGAAATTGAAAAAAAAAACTTCTCGACAAAATATATTTTAAAACATCATTGCAATAAAAAAAAAATTCCAAGTAAGAATGAATATATTGATATTGAGTAAGAAAATTCGGTGAAATCGGTGAAATACTTGAATCAAACATAAACGTTTGAAAAACGTACGACGCGCGCCAAAGCATAAGTGATGTCAAAGTGTGTACAAAGAGTGAAGCAATAGTGCGTTTAATGCTATGTGCTATAGTGTCTCTGTTGATGTTGATCGCTGACGTTTATAGTGGTAGAATGAAGAAATAACCGGATTGTCTAGCTATATTTAGCGTCAAATGGCGACGTTTTGGCTATTTTTGAATATATTTGAGCCTCTCAAGCCACCAAATCACTCTTTTATGTATGTTGGTGAGTATTAGCAATAAAGTATTCAAAATGCGATTTTCTGTGATTTTACCGTCTTTTCGTGACAATACATGGATGCAAAAATGTTTCTTTGGTTTTAATTTATATATTTTGATAATAAAACATAAGAAAAATGTGCAAAAAATGATGAATTTTTTTTTTATAGTGTCACTATAAAATTAAAACCGATATATAAGGGTCAGATGCCTAATATATCGAATGGTATTGACTCAAATTGTTTTTTTTTTTCAATGCCTCTTACAAAAAGTAACGAAATTTGACCAAATATATCCAATATTGTGGATTTTTCATTTTATAGTGCACCCTATAAATTTTATAGGAAACCATTCTGATTTGGCTTTAGATGATCTAAAATCATGAATGTGCGTGAGACTTTTCTTGAATTGCGTTTTTCTATCATTCCGCTGAAGCAATGAAATTAGCACATAGTCTGCAAATATAATAGAATTTTACGCAACATCAGCCAACATTTCGAATAACAAACGGATCACTAGAACTGCGAACACGGGCATGGCGTGAAGAGAAGAGGAAAAAAGAGAGAGAAACAGACAGACAGAAAGAGAAAGAACGATGTGAAAATGCTCAGCTTTCTAAGCAATTATCATGCAGTAAAAAGTCTTTGTGCGATAAATAGTTTTGCACGATTTCGAAAAACACGTACACAAAGTGTCTAATGCAGAGTGAAGAGTTTTTCTCTTAAGATTTTTATTCGCAACAACACATCAATTTCTTTTGTTCTCTTCTGAATATTTCCTCTCTGAATAATTTTAAGTGAGATTTTTCTGTGGTAAAACCTTTTATGAAAAATTTTCTCTTAAAACAAATATTTCCTTCACTCTTTTTGCTCTTTCTCTCTCTCCGTTTCTGTCTCGGTCTCTGTCTCCCATTTTTGAAATCATTTTCTCTCCTGCTCCATTCCAAATGTGCGCCATTCCATTTACAATTCGCCACTGCCACAAGAACAACAAAAACAAAAGCGGTTGACTTTTGTTTTATGTAGCAAAAGAATTTTTCGACAAGTGCTCGCACCACTCGAAAATAATATATTTCACTGTTTGATTCATCAAACGGCACATTTTCTGTGTGTTTGATAGAGTGCTTTCAGATTGATTAAGATAAAAGGGAACAGGAATATATTTTTTCGAAATCGCTTCTTTATTTCGCCTTCTTTGTATTCACATCCTTCAATTAGGTAAAAAACTCATTGAAGAGCATTTTTCAGCATAACAATTGAACGAAAGTAAAAGAGCGCAAAAAAAACGACCCAAACTGAGAGAATCATTTGTTGTCCAAAGGAAATCCAATAAATTTGTCGAACCATCGAAGTTAGTGTGTGTGTTTGTGTGTGTGTGTGTGGACGTTTTGATGTGGGCTCTGCAGAGAAAAAAGAAGAAAAAAATCTAACTCAAGTCATTATTATTTACCTCTTACCGATTGTAATGTTTTGTTAATGTTATTTCGATTTGGTGCATCTTTTCTTTTATCTAGGTGAAAATTTGGTTTCAAAATCATCGATACAAATGCAAACGCCAGGCCAAGGAGAAAGCAATGGCTGAACAAAACCAACATAATCAGGTACGAATTTCGATTGCACTCATTGAAATCGTATTACTTTTATTTTAAGCAGAAAAGATTTGTTCGTGTTTCTTTTGCTCTCGCTCTCGACACAATTCAAACCACAATATTTTTTTATTCTTCGGAGCGAAGCAAATAATAAGCGGGCAACAGTTAGAGAAAGAAAAACTTTACTTAATCATAGAATATAGAAAAAAGCCAGCGCACACAATTCGGAAGCGAATTGCTTGTGTGCATTGAATCGTGTAAATTCTAAATCATAATTTGCTTCTTTGATTTTTACACAGTCAGCCAGTTCACCTCGACGTGTTGCCGTACCCGTATTAGTTAAAGATGGTAAACCGTGTTCGAACAATTCGAACAATAGTAGCCAACCAGCGCAGGCACCGAATCAACAAAATCAACATCAACAACAGCAACAAGCCCAGCAACAGCAGCAACAATTGAACAGTAATACCACACCGTCGAACAATAACAATGTAATCGTTGTTGGCGATGTATCCAACACACTAACACATTCACCCGATACATCATCGACCTTATTGTCCAGCTACAATGGTGTTCAGCATTCGCAAATGTTGCAACAACCTTGCAACAATTCATTGATGTCGAGCAGCTTAGCGATGGCATATCGAAATCAAAATAATTTCATGGGAAATAGCCACCAACAACAATGCGGCAGTTACATACCCATGCAGGGACGAGCTTGGTAACTTTAAATTTTTACTTTAACACAAACACAAAATAAATAAACGAAAAGAGAGTAAGAGAAAGAGACAGAGAGACAGAGAGACAGAGAGAGAGAGAGAGAGAGAAATAAAATTCCCCCCACGCACGCACACATACAAGCAACTAACAACACACACACACACACATACAAATTCATACACATATCGATGAAGGAACACCCACTTGCGCTCAAGCTCACGCAGAGTATCCAGTATTCCTTATTTATTTGCTTCGCGAAACCAATTCAAGATTATGTTTTTCCTTTCCTTTTACTTTCATTTTGCAAATTTACTTAATACTTTCTGGACGAGTTCAAAATGAATTGAACGAAGAAGAAAAAATTATTGGGAATTTACTCTCATTAGATAAAATTGTTTTTAGTGAATATAATATGACTGGGGGCTAACATATACAGTGTTAGCTATACATTGGATTGTTCTGTGGTTTGCCACGTAATAATAAACTAATGGCAAACTACGGCACTAGTGTACATGCTTATTTATTTGTAAACCCCCTGTAATACGAAATGAATTGGCCTGGCTATTTTGAATTTAACATTAGCCGGAGTAACTTATTTCGAAGCGAAGCAGCTTTTGTGCAGTTCAGTTTAACTCAAGACATTTTGGAACAATGCATTTAAAATAAAAGAAGAAAAAAGATACACACACACATTCCAATTGAGTTATTGACCGTCTAAATTAGGTTTGCATACATTTGATTTCTGCACTCTTCCTTCTTTCCTTTTACGTTTCTTTGCCAATCACTGAGCAATCAACTGAACATAAATCGCTTACGAAGTGAGCGCATTTTGCATATGACAAAAAATATATGATTCACAAGCCATGGGAAGTCGCCTACTGAGCGAGCGAAAATCGAGTTCACAAGATGGAAGGCACTTGATGAATGGAAAACGCAGACGTTGACCTCTCTCAGTAGACTGCAACGAGGATGGCTTTTTTAAATTCTGAACATTTATCTCACAATTTCTGAATGCAATTGAAGTTTTTTTATGGACAGAAACAAGTGGAAATTTTTTCAGCAGAACAAAACAGATCGCAAAAAACATAGAAAACAGTGATGAGAAAAAAAACCCAAAAAAAATGATATTATTGCCGAACGAAATGACGGAGAATCCTAAACATCGATAATGCAATAAATAGAAATTAGTGTGAGTATGTAACGTTTAACAAAGAAAAAAACGGACTAAAAAAATCGCATTTAAACTAAAAAAAAAATCATTCAATCCATTAAAAAAATAATACAAAAAAAATCTAATTCATATTCAACAGTTAGCAATAAAAAGCTTCAATAGATTGAGGAATTGATCCCAGTTTAAGCTCAGCATTAGTTACTGTTTAAAGCATTTCACCAATTGTAATACGTAAGATTTCCTAAATGAATCGCTTTTCATTTCCGACAAGAAAGAAAAAAAAACAACAACAACCGATTTTAAATAATTCTAAGGTAGTAGGGTATCAAATAAGAATTTTTAATCATGGAATAATGGCACCTTTATATATATATATATATATATATGTATTTATGCAGTAAATGCATCGGCCGCTTCTAATTTGTTCTCCTTTTAGTATTCTTCTTCTTGTTTCTTTTCGTTCGAACCATTTACGAATCAACTAGATGTATTTCTATCGTTCCAATGAGTTTTGATCAGTTTTCGACTCATTCAATAAATGCAAACAAGTAAAGCAACAATAAATTTAAATGTAAATATTAGTTTCAGAGATGAAAAACAAAATTAACAAAGGTGAAAACAAAGAAAACATTATTTAGTATCTAGGCATCATTGGTATCAACTGAATGTATTTGAACTAAGGTGATAGCCGATCACAAATCAACATAAAAGCAAATGCAGTTCGGTCAAATGTAGTCGTATATGTTTTGCACTATTGTCCTAAATTTTTATTTCTTTTTTTGCTTGGGTCGCCAGCATTTGAATGTCAATGGCATTATATGTAGCACTTTTTTATGATCGTTTGAAAACTTCGGCTACTTTTAATAGTATACAAGTATATATATGGGTCCGAGAGCAGAAAAAGTACGCCGCACTTAATTTTTGCATGTGAACGATATTTCGAACGCTGTGTCGATGCACTGTGTTTCTCTTGAAAGTTTATCGATTGAAAGTATCGCAAATGTCACCTACTACAAGAAAATGAGAACAAACTACAGTTCGGTTACAGAGACCAAACCAATCCATAAACAACACTCGTAAATATCTCAAGAGTACAATTGTTTTGTGCAATGATCGATTTCCGTGATCGCAGGTAATCTTTTTCCCAAGTAACACACGCTGTTCCAATTTCGACCTTTTTTTTGGTGATTTCCTCGGTTTTGAATGCACAAATTGGCTTTCAAAATACCTTGAGTAGATAGCTTGACCATTTTATTTACGATTCCAACAAAAAAAAAATTATTATGAGATTATCACAGAATACATGAATTTTGCCCTAGTTTTTTCTTTGTTGTTGTTGTTATTGCTGCAAATCATTGAAATAACGAGATATTTGCTTATTATTGAATGGTTTTAATTGGAACAGCAGATATCAATGAATGATATATTGATGAATGGTTGGTGCAACACAGCATTTTGACCAATTCCAAAATTCATCGGTCTGGCTGATTTCACATGGATATGAGTTTGAGAGTCTGGATCACGGCACACACAAAAAAAAACCCATATTTATAAATATCTCTGTTTTCCAGGGCGACCATATTTGATTTTGATTTTGTATCAATTAGGAAGTCGTAATATCTTTTTTTGTAAAAAAATATTGCATAAGCAGGGTAGTGAGAAGAAACAAAGAGAATAGAAACGAAGAAGAATGGGAAGAATGAACGGAAGAGGAAGAAAAACACCGACACAAATTGAATTTAAATTTTCATCTCACAGAGTGAATAAGAAGAAAAGAAAAACCAGTTTATGTATAAGAAACACTAATATTGAGTGCACATTTGAGAATTTTCATTGGTTACGAGCATAAACAAAAATGTCGTTTCATATGAAATTTATAACGGACAACATATAAACACAAAGAACAACAATGACAAAATGGAACCAATTAAGCAAACCAGCACGTACTTACCTATTTTATCACAATGGAAATGAAATGAACAAAATAGAACACAAAAAAATGATTAATAAAATTAATAATGAAGAGAGAAAAAAAAAACACACACAAACACAGAAAATCTGCAAGACGAATTACAATCCTTTAGTGAAACATTTTTAGCAAATAAGTTATGAAATTAGAATATAAATGCAAATATGTAAGTATCATAAAACACTCACTAGACACAGACACACACACACACACATACACACACAATCACTCACACACAAACAAACAAACAGATACGAAGTTAAATTACTTATGGGAACGTTCTCTTTGCGCAAATTTCAACCATAAGAGACAAATGGATGACAATTGAGTTATATATGTTAATGATATCGAACATTGTAAATAAAATGCAAAAGCAACATCAACAAAGTAAGAAAGGAAAATCATTTAGAAGAAAAAAAAAAAAAATTAATAAATGAAGAAAATATTACAAACGCAAGAAGAAGAGAAAAAGAAAATTGTAACTAAAAAAAATCAACTGATAAAAATAGAAATTAGGAAAAATTGTAACACTTACAACAACAAAAATAATTGATGTAATTTTACAAATAAACTTAATAGTATCGAGAATGATCACTGAATAAAGTTGAAAGTAAATAAACTAGAAACACATTCGATCGCATTGTATTCATTTCCAATTTATTTTGTCTAGCTAATTCTGGCGGTCTGGTCTGAATTGTGACTTGACTGCGCTTGACTTGAAAAAGTCCAAGTTGATAAAATTCTTGTAAGTACCACCTATCTATCGATAGGTTTTTCTATTATTCTTGTCATTTCCAAGTATTAAAATATATCATAGAGCGTGAAGAAAAAGGAGAAATGAGAAGAAACTTGAAAATAATTATGATTGAATTGTTCAGATTAAGAGCATTGGCAGTTTCATTGGAAATGTTGGCGAGCAGCAACTTGTTACTGCCACGAGATAGCACTTTGGGATAAAAATAATCTCTTTACTCAATTCCGTTTATAGAATAAGTTCATCTCCGCGAAAAAAACGTTTCGATTTATACAAAGAACATTTCTTATATAAAAAGATTAGTTTCGAGATGCAAAATACGGACCAGCTCATAATAATTATGGTATGATGTTGATGACCTGTTCCAGTCTTTTCGAAAATCTCTGCTTAGCATATAAATATTCTGTGCAATTTTTTGTTTTGATCTTGTTCACCTTCAATCGAATACAACAAATAAAAAATGTATCCAATGACGTTGTTTTGCATCAAATTGTGAAATCCACAAAAGTTTGGAATGTGTTTTTCTTTAAATTTCGGCGTAATATGTTCCAGACGTACCTGTCGTTCGAGTGGTTTTTCCGTCTATATTCCTTTTTTGCGTCATTATGAAAAAAAAAATGAAAATAATTGCCCGAATTATGAACGATTAAGATATTTCCATGATTTAAGCTATGAATTACAACAATCCAAACAAAATCCTTAAATCAATTCCAGCTAAAAGATTAAGGTGTGTTTGCTCAAAGTCAAAAGCACATCAACACATCGAAATTTACACCATATTTATCATACTACCTATCATGTGGCACAGCCTCTGATCGCAACAATGGTACGATGTGTAAAGGGATGTGTGGGTGGATTCCGACGGTTGCTTTGTGTTATCTCCCTCATGCTAATTACTTATTTTCTTCAAATTCTTGGGTTTCTTGAAAAATACCGAAATCACCCCTATAATACAACACCTTTGAAGAGATTCCCACCAATTGAACCAAATAATTTGAAGAAAAAATCCGCCCAAAAAGCGGTGAAACTACTCAAAGTCGCTCGCTATGGTGCAAAGACCACACGCAATGAAATCCCACGATTGGTTAGATGCACCTGAAGATCGATAATCCATCTTCATTTCTACCAATTGAAAAACGTTGAAACTTGAAACGGAAAAAAACCCGCGAAAAACACACACAACAAACAATCATGGAACAAGGTTGGAACTAATAGGATTTAAATATCCACCGCTCCACAGCGCTTAGTTGAATCGATTGAAGAGAAAAAGAAGAAGAAAAAACAACAGAGAAGCACACTTCACACTGATAAAGATCTCATAAACAATTAAATTGATAAACAAAATCGAACGAATCACTTGATAAGTATTTTTCATCAAATCATGTTTAGTCTCTTGGCTCAGTGGCTGCCGTAATGCCACACGTATCAAATATTGTAATACACAAGAACAACAGAAACAAAGGCATGTGTATATTTTGTGTGTTGCGAATTGAAAACATTCACATCCTGTTGTTACAACGTCATATAGTTGTACTTCCGTTAATCCGCTTTTTCCACGATGAATTTTTTTTCTCGATACGGTTGCTGAAAAAATGTTCACGTGGAGGTGTTGCAAGAAGCAGTCAAATTAAGTAGCAGCAACAGATCGAGAGCGATGAGAGGAAAGATACAATATATCGTACAAATATTTTGCTGGCGTCTCATTTGTCGGGTTTTTTTCTCTCTCTCTAGTTCGATTAAGTATTTTGCACAATGAGGAGCATACGCACACAGACAATCACAATGTAATTTGTCGGAATTATGCAATTTGTATTAGATTGTTTTGTTGATGATCCCGTCAACCGGTCCACACCGTCGCTGCTGTTGTTACCATTGCCGTCGCTGTTGCCGCCCCATAAGAAATCCAAAGGCCCACCATCAGTCAACAAATTACCAAAAAGCCGGAACAAAATACGCAAATGATTAAATTCCAGATTTCCTTTGCTCTGTTTTGATGTGGCCTTTGCCCTTTGCCATTTTCCCGTGCCTTGCGTTTCCCTAGCCCGTACGCTTTCTGCCTTATTGTATTAATCACCAACACCGACGTCGTTGTCATCAGTAGCAATAATATCGGATATACTTATAATACACGACGAAGGGCAATGCAACAACAGCAGCAAAATCATCTCCGATTACTCAATAAAACAGAGATTATTACGCAATTTTAATCACCGGTTAATTTTTCGAACGTATTCCCTATTTCTCTGTCTTTCTCTCTTGTTGTCTCTATGTCTATTCGGCATTCATGTCGTGTTTGGGCTTTTTTGGAAAATTGTCGAGATGAACCTGCGTGTTGTTGTTTGTATATTTTGACGTGTGGATTTATACATTTCACGATCCTTTACCTTTTGCTGGCGCTCTCTCTCTCACTCTCCCTCTCTTCCACTCACTTGAATTTATATGGGAATTGAGCATAGATTGATCTGTCGGTTGCGATGATGATGTACACGTGCGCTGCACGTGTTAGCAATAGCTTAGGCTCGCAACGCAATGCCGTTTGTTTTCGAAATGGTTTTGATTTTATTAAAATTATACGGAAAATTATAATCATCAACCGCCCTAAAATCACATGTTATTTCGTTTTTTCGGTTCTCGTCATTTTTCATCCCAATTTTTTTTCTCCTGTCTGCCTTTCATTTGAAATAAATAAACCATTTCACTTTAAACAAACGATTAAGATGCACGTTGTGCACGTAACCACTTTGATTTTAATTTGGTAGCAAAATCAATTGCTAGGGTTTTTGACATGATGCAGCAACAACCAATTATGAAAATCGAATTTATTTGCAGAACTGGTTTTATTCTATTTGTATGTGTTGTTGTTGTTGTTGTTTTTTTTGTTATTGTAATCGATGTTGCATGTAATATAGATCGATTGGCTTGACTAACCATAAGAAATGATGTGTAAGAAGATGATTGGAGCTGTCTCAACACTTCCGTGGATGCATTAGTAAGCATGTTCAGTATATGTGACAAGATATTGTACCGTGATTTTATTTCCGCCTCTCATATTTCACAATTTTTATCATTTCACACGTTCGCTTCCTCCGCACACACGGGTACGGTGTATGTCGGTTGTGTGTATGCATCTTGTAAGTGCAGGGGGATGCCATCTGAAATAAATAACGTGCTATTTGTTTGTCGGTACGTGACCTAACAATTGAAGTCTGTTTCCCTATTGTTCAATTAACTTTTTCCACTGTGAATAGAAAGTAGAAAAAAAATTAGCGAAAAGACGACAGAGACCGAAGAGGAGAGAGAAAAAGAGAGAAAGAAAGCGAAAAAAAACGGGCAACCGGAACGAACAATAAGAAAATGATTGGTTTGTGATTTGATATTCGAACACATTTATGTTAACATAATTATCGCAACTGATTATAATAACTGATATGCAAATTATTATTGCGGTGGCGGCATCGGCATATTAACATGCGCCTCAAACAATGGTGCTCGATTTATCGAAGAAGAATGCATTTAAGTCGGACTGCCGTGCGCATATTTATCGAATCAACACTCGACGCACACGAGACAGTACCAAGAAAATCAAACATCAACCAATTGATAGTCATCAGTCGTGACGTTGTTGTTTATTTCGGGCAAAAATCAAACGATAACCATTCTTTCTTTTTCATTCGGAGATCGCCGTTTTTTCTCCTTGCTTCTTCTTCTTTTCTTTTTCCTGAAAAGCAATTATGAAAATTACGTAAAATTTTCTACCAAGTAAATAAGATTCTGTGAGACTCTTTCTCGATTTCTTTCACCGAACATGGTTGAATACAAAGCGTAATCCAAAGCTTCTATTGTTCGGATACAAAATAAACCACCCATATTATTTGTTTTCATGTCATTTGATTTTTCTCGATTCGAACGAAACGTTTTCGTGCTAGAACTCCGTTTCATTGCGCTGTCTCTCTTCTTCTGTCTTGGGTTTCTTTAATTTTGCTTGCGCTTCTCGAACGCTCGGTTTGTTTATTGAGCACTTCATTGTTATTGAAGGTAATGTTTACTTATACCGAACTTCGTCAGCACGAATCAGTTGTTCGGCCCGTTCGTTTGCCATTGCGTTTTCTATCGGCCGCTTCGAGACACGTAGAGAGAGAGAGAGAGAGAGAGAGAGAGAGAGAGAGAGAGAGGAAGAATTCAATAACAACAACAACAAAAAAACTTGAATTATTGATACATGCACAGGCACAAAAGGTAAAGGCGAACCAGAACAACAACCGAACAAAAATGCGGTCAAAATGATAGACGTCATCAAAACAAAAACTTCATTTCTCAGAATAATAGCAATCACAAAACTTCTACCTTGCGTTCGATCTCTCGAGAGAGACTCTCTCATACTCACTCGCTCACTCTTTCCATCGCATTTTTCTTTATATAACTCATTCAATTTCTATCGGTTGTGCTGCTCTGCCCCTTTTTCTCTTGGCTCCGGTACATTTCAATTGGACCATTCGAAAGTATTGAAAGTTCGAAACACGTGATTGCAATCATCATCAACATCATCATCATCATCATTTTCGTTCCCATAACTTCTGTTATTTTGTATTGGGTGTTCGATGAAACAGGTATACTGAGTGCCCACAATTTACACGTATAGCCACACAGCTGTGGCCATGGGCTAGGAAAATGGTAGTCACCGCAGTGGCAGCAGCAATCAAACGCACACAGGGAGAGAGAGAGAGAAGCAGAAGAAAGAAAAGAGTTTATAACAAGTATGGCATTGTTCAGTGTGTATACCGACATGGCATTCGATTTGAAAGGAATTCCAATAAGCCAATGTTGGTCAATCGTCGTCGTGAATCGTGAACACAATTCAATTGGATGGACAATTTTTTTTTGCCTCATGTTTTCTTTCGTTGAAATTATATACGGCGCTCGCACTGTGGCTCCCCTTTTTTTCTCTTCATTTTCATCACTTTAACCCTTTGACGACCAATGGGACACATATGTCCCATTTTGTTTTTCATCTGTAATAACTACATTTTTTAACCAATTTTAGTAAAATTGAGTTCGTTTGAAAGAGAATTAATGTAGCTATCAGAAAGTACTATAATATTGGATATTTATTGTAAACGCAATTGGATACTCAATTGAACACTCTAAAGTCAAAAAATCTTAACTTTTTTTTTTCAACTTTCGCCAAATGCTATATAATTTTAACGGTGGAACTTTTAAAGCTGAAAATTTGGAATAATGTGCGAAATGTCCATTACTTTCCAAAAATCATCGACTTTATTTAGAAAAAACGTTTTTTCCACTTTTTATTGCGTTTGGCGCGATGGGACATATGTGTCCCATTGGTCGGTAAAGGTAAATAAATACCCCGTATTTCCCTGTATTTTGGCCATTATCCGCGAATTTTCAAACACAACAATTTACTAAAATATCATTAAATTCGTGATTAAATGGGCACAACAAAGCACAATTCAAACCATTTTCGGTTCAAAACAATTCTGAATATTTTAAAAACGAAAAAGATTTTACACGTAGTTCTTATGGGAGACATATTTTTTTCCATACAAAGGTAGTTACCGTTACCGACCAATGGGACATATATGTCCCATCATTTTTTTCATATTTTTAGTTAAAAAAATTAATTTTTGATAACATTTTTACTCTGGTTTTTGGGGTCGCTGAGCACGAATCTGCAATCAGAATTGCAAAATTCCCATCCATTCAATCTTGGTCGTCAAAGGGTTAACACATCATCATCGCGAGCTGCCACATGTCTCTCTGTCTTTCAAAAGCCATTTTACTTGCGCCTCAACAACACATACACAATCGTCATAGCACATATCTGTCTGTTTTTTTTCGTGTGTTGCCGTTGCTGTTGTTGTATTTCTTCCTTTCTGTCTTTCTTTTTATGTAAATAAAAGTGATTAACATAACGAGCCAAAGTATAAAATCATGGTGGTCTTTTTCGAAATAACAATGAATTGACAAAAAATGAGAGCACTCAACATAGTTACCATGGACGATGATGAATCGTTTACCGACGAATTGACGAGCACAAGAATGCAAACACCAATGCCATGAACACAAAACATGTATCGAAACCACAATTTCATCGTTTTTGATTCTTTCGTATTGTTGTTGTTGTTAGCGTTGATATATTTATTATACACATACATTTTTTTTGTTAGTTCTACTCTTTAGAAATTCGAAAGTCCATAATGAAGAGGTGCAGTTCCCGCAAAAATAGAAAAATACAAATAATCTAAGAAAAAAGAAAAGATTTTGAGAGAGAAAAAGATGTTGGAACGTTATTTAAATGTGAATAATAAAGAAAAACTTCATTGTCAATGAAAAGGTTTTGATATCGATCCGAGTTGAATGTTTAAATACATTTCCAAGTATTTACATCGATCGACTTGATAAGAAGCCATGGTCGGCATAAATTGAGTGGGGGGGGGGAGTAAGGAGGGAAATCATGGTCGAGCTTTGATATGTCCCAATGACGCACAGATTCTGTTTTTCTTTTTCTTATTTGCTTTCAAAATTTCGAGCGGTTTTTCGTTGAATTCGTGCATACGGTAACAGTCAACACACGCCTACAATTTACAAGCGAATTGATTTTCGATCAATTTGTAATGTTGTCGGCAAGCGTACGCAAATCCAGTCGCCCATTTCTCTGGGTGATATTGAATGTGCGAGCAATTAGCAATGTTAAAAAGGTAACCACCGAGCTCATTGTGTGTATGTAATTCGTATGTTTTTGAATGGAATGGTTTTGATTTTTGTTTATTTTTCCTCATTGACCAATGTTTATATTGTTGATTAACGAAAGACGATGAACGAAAAAGGTGTCCCAAGGCACAATGAATGCCAACTGATTGGATGTAGTTTATTTATTTATTTAAACTGAAAAGTTCAGTTTAAGGCGAAGGTATTGTAATTTTTTACAACAGAAAAATTTTCGGCCTTATTCAACGGGTCTCTGAAAATGTGAATGTCATTCCCACTCGAATGCCCGAAGAATATGGGATTAACATTTCGAAAGCATTATGAAAATGTGAGAGGCAAATGGCAAAAATTACCTATGTGCGAACGTATTGAGAGAAAGAAATGAATAAGAAATTATTTAGGTGTGCCGGTTGACCACATTGGACTCATGCAAAGAAAGTTTCGTCCTGATTTGATTCCCTTCTTCTTCTTCGTTTCAAAATGAAAAAATAATATTGATCTGAGAATCAACAATTCATTTCGAGAAAAAAAATCGACAATTCTTTTCATTTCATTTTTTTTTTTTTTCACTCATGACTGAATTATTAAGATGCCCCGAGATGTTGCAGCCAGAGATGAAAAAGAACGAGAACCTTTCCCGCATGTGAATTGATTATGTAGACGCTGAAAATGTGCGATTCACACGAAAATCGATCTTTTGGAAATTATCATCGGCGAAACGACGAATTCAAATCTAGTAGTTGGTTCACATCATGCTATCAGAGCAATCTTTGGCTGCTCCTCAGGCGACTACTGCTGCTGCTGCTGCTGCTGCTACTACTACTTTTTTTGCCAACATACATTTCCACTAATTTACTCAATCGAAGTTAAGTGAATTCACAAATTAATTACACAAAGGGAAATCAAGGCAGCGAAAAGAAAACGGCGCAAGGAAATGAGCACACAAGTTGTTCATATTTTTGCTTGATAAAATATTCCTTTCCTCTCCCATTCTCTAGAAGGCTGACGGTGAAGAACAACACATCGAGATGTAGCTGGGAATAGCTCAGCCTTTGCCATTGATTATGAAATGCGTGATTGACGCAAATACTTCAACATGTACGGCTCCTTACGAACGAACGAACGACCGAGCGATTGAGTGAGTGCAAGGGAGAGAGGGAGAGAGAGAGAGCGAGACAGAGCGAACGAAAGAGCGTGCCTATGTCTGCGTGTACAAGATCCCAATTCATAATATGCTCATGCAGCAGCACGGTGTGTGTGCGCGCCTATGTACATATCAACGAAATTTTTTGCTGAGTAGCGCGAATATAACGAGAGTGTACAACAAGAGATCCCGTGGCGTATTTCTTAGCATGTTGTCTTTGTTGCTATCAGTCAGCGCATGAAATGCACACTGAAGTGATGTACGACACGTACGAATCGCAATTGAATACGAAATACAATATTGATCGTCCTTTTTTCGCTCTCTCTCTCTCTCTCTCTCTCTCTCTCTCTCTCTCTATCCGCTCACTTGGTGTGTTCACTCGGCATCTCTCAGTCCCAGCATCTCTATCGTTTACTTTGACTTTTTGGCCGATACTCTCACACGATTTATTCGACTGGCTCTAATGCGATGCCCTGAGCGATGAAATGCTTATTCTCTTGATGCTTTGTCACACCGCACCGATTAGAAGTCACCCAAAATGCAGTTGACTTTGATTTTTTTTCTCCTTATTTCACATCTAATTTTGGTTCATTTCGTCTTCGATTCACATCCCATCGTGTCGCATGCGGTCAGTCAACTGGAATTAAAATTTGGGTTACCAATTAATTTCTTTCTTTCCTCTCGCCGGCATTTCCTTATGAATTTGGCAAACTGTTTGAAAGCGAATTACACGCCAACATATTCTACGAATTAGTTGCATGTGTGCGGAATGCCGGACACATTATTTGTGGTGGTTTTAAAATATTTTGTGCCAAATGACCGATTATAATTATATGCGGCCGAGAAAAAAAAACATTATTAGGATGTAAATGAATCAATTTCAATTTTTCGTTTCAATGCACACACCAAACCTTAAATTGCAGTCTCTCTCATTCGCATACACGCATAGTTTGAGATCCCTCCGCAACAGATCTCCCCATGTGTATGTGTGAGACAGTATATTGTGGTCAGTTAAACATGTCAATTGCAGAAATGGTAAATTTTCCAACATTTATCCCTTTTGAACTATGTTCGTCTGCGTTTTCCTTTGTGACTTCATGTTGTTTACATTTGACTTTCAAGCTAAAGAATTTCCATTCAATTCGGTTCGACGAAACAAATGAGATTCTGGACGAAATGAATAAGTCGAACGAATTGAACGAAACGGGTTCGATAAAATCACAAAACCGAAGAATTGGTTTCTTTTTTGTGTGTGTGTACAGATTAGAACAATCTTCTAATCTCTATCGAATTTGAAATCAACACATTCTCATTCAGAAAATGTGAAGCCGAAAATTGCTTGTGGGCATAACTTCTTTTCTTGTGAAATCTTGCATTTAAATCGGATCAATTTGAAGCAACGGCAGGTTTATTGAAATTCCAATTTGCCGGACGACGCACTCCAAACAAAACACCTCCATTGAAAATGGATGCATTTCGTTACAACGAACATCACAGGAGGAAAAAAAACAGACACAGAGAGAGAATCCAACTCCAAAGCTATGGAGCACAATATAACCGAGGTGAGACCGTGTATGTGCGTAATATATGTACATAAATAAAAAGAATAATCGGGCACAAACAACAATTATTCACATGAGCTCATCACTCCCTTATTTTTATTTGCGTATATAAATACCATACATCGCACACACACACAAACACACACACACAGCCACACTAAGGTTTTTCACTCACTATCCAACCGATATTTTATCTGTATCATATTGGTCTGCAGACGACAGTCACCGAAAAAATGTTCGCCACCATAAAATTAATGCGTGGAAAGCGACACAGCGTCCATGCACTCAAAATGCCTTTGTTTGGATATTTTCAACTATTTTGGCAAATATTTATGTTGCATTTGAATGCTTCTGTTGTGGCTACTGTGGCTGCTGCCACTGCTGGTGTATGGTTGCCTTGGACACATGCTTTGGTGGGACATGGGCACAAATGACAGAGAAACGACATACACAGAGAGGGAGAAGGCGAGTGAGAGAGAGAGAGAGAGAAAAAAAAGAAACTTTCCCGTCAAACCAAATTTGTTACAATAACAAAATAGATAAGCCATAAAATATGGTATTTGCGCGCGTGTGGGTATATATGGATGCGCAATGTCGTGTACGACTCTATTTTTTTCTTACTTTCTCTCTCTTTCTTTCTCTGTGTTGGACAATAAGGGTGGCCAAATAAACATGAAATTTGTTGACCATACTATCGCTCGTCCATTTGTCAATGCACCAACGACGAAATGGAAACGAAAGGAAAGAAAGAAGGCAGAAAAAAATGCATATCAATTTATTTTGGCGTGCGTTTTACGGTTTAAATAAATACGACAATGGAAAGCGGGCGTTTCGGATTCTGCTGGCTTGTGTGTCTCTGTGAGTGTGCTGTGAAACTGAAACGAATCACTTCAATTTCGAATGAAATAAATATCCACCGGTTTTGTTACTGTTTTTTGTGTGTTTCCACTAAATTGCTAGATGATTTCTTCCAATTCAGAAGCTAGAAAGAATTCAAATGCATATTATAATGATAAAAACAGATGTTAGCTCACCTGAGCGAGAGAGAGAGAGGACCGTTCATCTCATTCCGTTCAAATCACGATTTATGTCCGACATATCATTTTCTAACTTCTGTTTTACTCGAATATGACGCGCGCGATTTCCGTGTCAGTTATCAACGCACATTATTTTTACCCCATACGAAACTAAATGCTATATAGCTTCATATGAAGATGAACAAAAAGTAAGACGAACACGAAACGAAATATAAATCAGTTGATACAGATATTGAAAGCGTTTGAGCATGAGGAGCAAAACCGTTATCATGTCCCGAATAAGCTGTTTTCCAAAAATCCCACTGGCTCCCAAGCAATTTATTCGAGCGCAGCTCATAAAATTTATATTGCCATTGAATCCATAGCAACAATTAGTTGCTTTGGCATTTTTTTCCCCTTTTGTGTGCATGACATAAATCTGTATTTTGAATCCAATTTCATTAGGAATTGTTTTCACGCTTATTTGGCATTATTTATCGAATTTAAAATAATGAATGAGCAAACGAACGAAACGCAGAGATAAAGTGAGAGATAGAGAGATGACGTAAGTTTGAATGGGAACAAGGTAGAATTCGACAAATCAAAATACGGCTTGTACGTAATCCTGTAATACCAGATATCATATTAAATGTAAGGATCTTCCTGCATATTCGCACTCGCATTCATTCACTTGCGTTGGTAGGTGAAAGTCGTTCTCGTTTGGTATTTGTTGGAGGTCAAAGCGATATATATGTGTATGTACATTTACATATATTGACTTTTGCCTAACATTAACGGTTCGTTGAAAGGTATGCGGTAAATCATATCAACTGATTTTTCCGCGAGATTAGATACCAGTTCAGGTAAATTCTTCGATCGTTTTCATCGTAATTGGATTCTTAGGCTCCGACTAACACACACTCACAACGATTTTGAATTCGATGGGCTAATGCAAATCGCACATTCAACGCATAATAAATTTTATAATCGTAAACAATCAACATTAAGTGATTTGCATGACGAAATACAAAACAAAAAAACACGAATTGTTTGAAAAATTGGGAAATTAGAGTGGTCGTTGCAACAATAGTTGGTCATATTAATGCTACTGAACAAGTAACCCTCTCACTTGTGTAGATTGATCGAATGCTAAATAAAATATGCGGACAATAAACTAATAATTTGGAAAGGCACTCGAGAAAATCAGCGCAAATATGTCGCATTCAAATGAAAAATTTCAATTGTACCCAGCAATTCGGTGGACATTTTGTGTTAGCACTCTGCTCTTACTTTCCGTTATTATGCGCTTCACTTCCAATCTCTTTTCTTTTTCATTCACTGAAATTATTATTATTATTTTGTTGAAATTTTTCGTATTGTATTTATTTGCTCCAGTTTCTTACGATGGTATGAGCATTTGACTCCCTTGCATTGAAAATCATTCACAGCGCCGCCAAACCCGCAGCCGACGACCCGGCACAGAGTGAGAGAGCGTGATGAAAAAAAAAATGAACGCAGGAGGAAAATCTGAGAATAAAGACAGATTATATAGCCGTATGCGAGTCATAAATTTAAAGTGGACACTTGAACCAAAGAACAATAAATATCGAACATATTACAAGTACCTGATGGAAAACAATTGTTCAAAATGCATTTTTATTATGCGTATGTGTTTGTGTGTGCGTTCAATATGATCGTGACGTTGAAAACGCCGATACGTTACACATATTTTGCTTCTTCTTCAATTCCTGCCATTACCGGGGGGTTTCCACCGGGGTTCTCTATTTTTTTCACCGTTAAAAATAACGAAATATAAGTGAAAAAAAAAACTGCACACGACATCAAATAAAAGCAAACCGTGCTTCTTATTTGCAAAAAGAGTTGGAGTGATGGTGAAACAGCGATAGAGACAGCGAGCGACAAAAATTAGGAAGCCAGCGATAGAGAGAGCGTGTGAGAGAATGAGAGCGAAACAGATTTGTAAGAATATAAAATGCTGGAAGAAGCCGAAGGGATGCCGGAACAAATCAAGTCACAATGAGAGCGCAAAAAAATGCGCCGGTAAACATACACACGTACGTACGGCATGCACACACACACACACGCACGAGAAGGGGAAAACAAAGGCTGGAAATATAAAATTCAGTTCGATAGCTCTTGAAGTGCCTTCGAATGTGCGGCCCTTTGTTTTTTTGACTTAAAATGTCATGCAAATTCAGAATTTTCTGTTGTTGTTGCTGTTGATTCCTGATCTCCATCATATGTCGAATCAAACACTAAATAATACGAAAAGAAAAACCTTTCAGCATTTCCAACCTCGGTCCGAGTTTACTGGGAAAAAAATCGCACAAACTAATCAATTGACATTGAAGAGAGAAAAAAACGACGAAAAAAAATCCACTGAAGAAAATTCGTCAAATATTAAACAAACCAAACAAAAAAAAAACTCGAAATCAAATGACTTGTTATGAATATTTGATTGCATGTTTTGTCAGTGAAGGAAAGAAACACAAATTGGATCCGGGAAATTCTAATATCTTGTGATGAAATTGTTGCATTGTTTATTAAAGATATTCACATTGATAGTTGATAAACACAATTGCATTTTTACAATTTCCAAAAGAAAAAAAGAGTAAAAAATTTGTATCTAACGCCAGTAGCCACCTCCACTGTTGTTGTTGCCGCCGCTGCCACCGCCACCGCCACGGTTACCTTGCTGATTTCGATTGAATCCACCGCCATTATTTCCACCTTGCCCATAATTATTGTTGGGCCGTTGTTGATACGGCTGGAATCGATTGTTGCGATTCTGTTGCTGGAAGTTTCCTTGCTGATTTTGCCGATGGTATGGTTGATTGTTACCCTGATTCGAGTAATTGTTGAAATTGTTCTGATAGCCTCCCTGGCGATTCTGTTGATAATTACTGTTGTTGCCGTGGCCCCTTTGTGGATTGTAACCACCACTGTCATCTAATGAAAGAAAGAAAAATAACATGAAAATGCTATAGATTTAGTGGACATGCTAGCTAAACGGTTTTCTTTTTCTTTTGCATCAATCTATTTATTTCGAAAAAAAAGAAAGTGAAAATATTACATTGTTAAAATGTCAATCTTGTGATTGCTTGCATTGAACGAATACGCCCTTCAAATGAGTTCATATTCTTCGTACAAAACACAAGAATGAGTTGCATTTTTAAATTGCCACTTTCTTTATCATTAACGGTTTGTAATTTGTTCGGAATTCATTCGCTCATTCAAGTTGAAATTCATGTTATCATTCGAAGAAAAAAAAATGCTTGCCTGATTACTTGGGAGAATGGAATGAGAGTGGGGAAAGGAGAGAGAGAAAGAGAGAGCAATAGAGCGAGATTTAAAGCGAAAAAGATGGCATGGAAATTCACTGGTAATTATGCATCTTGGATGTGCGATCGTAGACACGAAAAATCGGCATGTTGAATTAATGAAATGAGAAACATGTCGTCTACTCGTGCACTTGTATATACCATGCCAACTATGCACATTCTATATCTATCGTCAAGTCATGCATTTCATTGAGCGGGCGCACACAAACCGTAGCCATTGCCACCACCGTCGCTGCCACCACCGTCATCAGCACATCCGTGCAAATTTTAATGCTGTAAATCGTCATAATTCCACAACTTTGAAATCAAATACTAGAGCACGTACGAAATTTTCGTTTTGTAATAGCAATTATGAATATCCTCGGTCTTGTACTTTAAGCATAAGAAGACTGTGCTATACGCTGTGTTTTCCTCGATTCGAATGGGAATGATGAACGAAGAAGAAAAAAAAACACACACACACAGCCACCCACATATGCATACAACTCGATTTTTGCCACCTCCAACCCTGCAGCACTTGGAACATCATGGTTTCGAACTGGATTCGGGCATGATTTCAAATGAAAAGTACTAATTTTCGATTCCTATTAAATGTATTGCAAACACTTTTTGTCTACATCCGTTTCGCTCAGGAACACGGATGAATAAACTAGCACTACCTGACTACGATGGGTTTGACTACGATTTTCCAGTGTTGCTGCACGAAACATATGCAATCATGCACTAATTTGCGGTAAACTCTTAGTTTCTTCCTATGATTAGGAGCTAAGTAAAATACATGCATATATAGAAATTCATGCGAATGAATATCTGAGGAACGTGCACATTGAAAATTTTGATAGCAATTTCTTTGCTCTGTGCTTGTGTGTGTGTGTGTGTGTGTGTGTGTTCATTATTGTTGCTGTTGTTTTAATTACATTCAATATATTTCAACAAGATGGCATTGGATTAGTTTCGAGCGAATCATCTTCCCGACGGTAAGGCTAAAATAATTATCTCTCAGGCTATCATTTGCTTCAACTTGAGTTAGATAAGCGCTATTGTTGAGTTGGGTGGTAGTTTTTTTTGTTATGTTTCTATATTCTTTCCTTCTGGGAGAGAGATGAAGATAGAGAGACCATCGTTCAATTGTGTATCCTTGAGACCGAGTGTTTTAAACTGAGAAATGCACTTTTATAAAAATATCACAACAATGCCAATAATTCAATCATAGATAATAATGATAAATTATATCGGTACTCATTTGGAAATCATTGGCATCAAATCACATGACCCTATCTCTGTGCGGGTGAGTTGTTTTGTGGGCGCGCGCACGAGATCTTTTTAACGGCATACGCAAAAACAGGCGAAATGAAAAACAAAAATCAATTACAGATTTTTCTTCCTCTGTGACCGACAAATAATCCGACTTGGTGATGACAAGAACCATCATATACAGAGTGCGTGAGTGTTATGAGAGATATAGAGCGAAATCGGAAATTAGGCTCTTTCAGTAGGATGTTCGGATATTTTCCATTACCGAATGCCACCAAACGAAAACGGAAAACAATAAACTTATCATTTAAGGGTGCGAAAATGTCATACACCAAATTATGAAATGTGAACTAAAGAATATTTACCCAAACATAAATACACAAATACACAGACGCAAAACGAGAGAGAGAGAGAGCATATTCGGTATATATTTGATTTGGAGGCACGCGACACTTTTCATACCGAACAATAAGCTGTAAATCATTTTGTGCATCGTTCGTTGTGTGTATGACGCGTATAATTAGGGCACAATAGCATATCAAATTAAATCATAACAAGGCCTGGACAGTGTTCAAAACATTGCCGCTATTTATTTTTCTGTTTGCTCCCGTCCTTAGCTAGCGCATTGGCTCTGTTTTTTTTTGTGTGTGCCTCGATTAACCATGAAAATTGGCATATCTGGCGGTGTATGTGTGTGTAAATTGTACACAGTTCACGAGATCACATTAGGTTCATTGAATGTCTACCGTCGCTGTATGCGACGAGCATTTTATTATCGATAAACATATAATTACAAATACAATAAAAACAAGATGTAAAAAACCACATAAACACGCACACACTTTTCCTACAGCCTTGAGGAAAATGAAATTAGCAAATCATTTTGCCGCGGTTTGATCGATGAATGTGAAAAATAACAATATAATCTTGCATAAGTACATTCAACTTTGAATCAGATAAAATCGAATGAAAACAAAAGTGAACTGAAAATGCTACTCACTGTGTCTATTGTAGCTGTTTGGTGGCGCAATCGTGGCAAAGTTTCTGTTGTCATTGTTGTGCTGTTGCTGTTGTTTGTAGCCACCTGAATAGTGATTGACCATACGATGGCCAGCATCACCGAGTGATGCTTGTGGAAAGTTACGATTGAAACCAATTTGTGGACGATAATTTGATGGTCTACTCTCTGGTGCGAGTACATTCGGCGGATCAATCGCACCTGGTAGTTTTTTTGCTTCAAAGATGAATCCGTCGGCATACTTTGGATCACGGAAACATATCGTTACAACTTTATTGTTGTAAACATCGTCAAGGCCATAAATAGGCGACTCCAATGTACTGCTTATTTTTTGAAATTTGAAAACGAAAATTGATTAATAACTTGGATTTGAAGTAAGTACGAAATTAACATTCATCCAAAATGAGAATTGATTTGCAAGGAAAATTGACTTTTTTTCGTTAAGTTAAATGAATTTGATTCTGAAATCAAAACCAATCAATCAATAGTAAATCGTTGTTGCGCATTATACTCACTCTTCTATCGACACATTCTCCTCAGATAGCAAAACCATTCCCTGCACGCCATCAATACAAATGGTCGTCTCTTTTTTCGGATCAGTTTTCTTTTTATACAATGTAGTTATTTGTGAATATCCCTTGTTGGCTGGACCCACATACAATCGGTCTTCACCTCTCTGATTACGTTTCACTGGAATTGAAAACAAAAATGAAAGCATAGACATTAATATTTGACGATTCAGAAACAAACAAACAAAATAAAAACATTATCCATTGCCATCCATTACCTTCTTCAGGAGTCAGTAGTTTATAATACGGTTCAAGCGCTTTGATTAATCTTTTTTCGTCGACAAAAGGCAGTAAAGCAACACCTTGCCATGCAAATTTCTTGCCATTCAAATCAATCTTAAAGTCTTCTGGATAAAAGTCGATGATTGTTGATTCGGGATCTGACATTAGTGTAGCCCATGGCCTTGGCACATGAACGCTGCTCGCTGCTGGAAAAACGCCCATCAATTGCTCCAGCGGATTGAATGGTTTTGTATTTTTCTCAAATTGTGTGGATAAGCCGGCAATGTGTATGAAATCAGAAGCGAATGGAGCGTAATGATACGGGAAATACCAATTCCACGATGCACAGCCTTGATAATAATACTTGAGCACCCAACACAAACCGCGGACGTATTGCAATGCGACGGAATAACGGAACTGCAAGTTATCTGGTCCCACATCGAATTTCGATTCATAGTATCGATCTTTGAAGCCCGCTTCCCACAAGCGTACCTCATCATTTGCGTCAGGATCTTCCTCCTCGGCCTCTTCTGCTTCCAATTTGGTGGTTTCGTCGGCACCCTCATTATCCTCAGCATCGTCATGCTTTCGTTTTCGACTGCCCGATGGTTTTGCCGCCTGTGAAGCGCTGCCATCATTTGGCTCCAGAAACTTTTCCAATTCGGATTTTTGATCGTTTTGCAAATCTTGTCGACGAATGTTTGCGATTTCATTTCGAATATTCGAAATTGATTGCGGTTTGATGCCTTTGCCCAATTGTGTCGGTGCAAATTGCGAATTGTGCATGTTTTGAAAGTTTGGTGTGTCTGGTTTTCGTTTCTTATTGGCTTTGTTACGTTCACGGAATTGAATCTCACGCTTTTGTCGTTGTGTAAAAATGTCGTCTTCAACCATTCCAAGGTCACGTAAAATCATTTGAACACGCTCCAAATTGACTTCGCCTGAATTCGTCAAATAGCCACTGGTTTTGTATACACAATTCTTGTATAAGTTGATTAAACGATCAATGGCTCCTTCTCGAATTTCCAAACTCGGTAAATGTGGCAGAAAATCGTTACCAACAAAGAAACATAAGAACACCCAATCGTCAAGCACACGCTCAAAATCATATTGAAACGGTAAATTCGGCATTTGCAATGTTCTCCTCAAATACTCTTTGAGCACCGACAAACGAACAAAAATGAATTTCACCTCGGATGCGGCTGCTGCTGCCGTTTCATTCATTGTGGCCGGCATCAAACCTTCACAGCTGCTCATCTCATGGCTGGTCGAACCACACACTTCGCATGGCCTTGGTTTGTTGGGCAAAAACTCTTCACGAATAATCGTAAAGTTTGGTTCATGTGTAGCTAATCCAAGCATAATCAAATCAGCATCAGCACCACACAGCACATGTTGTGTGTTTGGATCGTGATTTGGTTGACCACGTTGTCGTCGAATGAAATCCATAATCTTGTGTTCACCTTCGCCCGGCACACTAGCATCGGACAAAAACACTTTCAATCCTTTCCAGGCCGGATTATTATTCAAACGATCGTGAACGTAGTAGTGTAGGCACTTGCTCAATCGATCCATGAACGGAGTACCAGGAGTAATACAATTCGAATCAAAGTGTTCACCCTTTGGCTTCTCTGGTGGCACAATGGCACCTACCGAAAGTAATTTCTCTTTTATCCGTGAAACTTCCAATTGTTTTTCTGCTGTTTCTTTTGAAGCTCGAAAACGACGAGATCTAGATCAAAGGTGCATTTTTTCATTAATCACAAAACAAATAGTCGATATCAAACCAATTACTCACCTTTGTTGATTCATTTTAGCACGTGGTGCAACTCCGTCAATGGCCATGTACAAAACTTTGCGTGGTCGAACAATGTTGAATAGTCGATCGATGCACTCGAAGATGGCCACCATCATTTCGTCTTCATTTTTCGGTGCCGGTTTGTCTTCAGGATGTGTACACGGATGAATGATACCGTTCATGTCAAGATAAAGATTATCAAATTCGATTCCATTAGGATTTGGCAGTGATGCATCTTCCGGAACCCATTTTCCATCAGGTCCTTCAATCTGTAGCAAAAAAATTGGAATTATTTGGGTTTTGGAAACATCGTTAACAGCATTAACATCATATTTAAATGTGTTTGTGAGTGAACGAAACAATAAAATCATGCACAAAAGGTGAGGTAAACAAATGATGCTTTGATAAGTAAATAACATTTACAATCAACACACACACACGCACTCTGAGGTTATGTTTATCATTGACGTAGGGAATATATTACAAATTGAAATCAAATTTATACCTTATTTTCAACACATTCGATAATAACGCTTGGATATTTTCTACTTAACCAGCGAAAAAATGCTGGAACTCCCATCGCGATTTGTCGAGTTGTACAAATTTAGTTCAAAATATAAAAATTGCTACAAATCGACGAGATGTTCCAAAATGCACAAGTTTGAAGCTTCACTTTAATTTTGTGTATTGGCATATGATTTCTCAAGTAATCACACGTGAAGTGTCATTCACAATGCAAGTGAAATTTTCCAATGCTCACTTCGAAAGTGGTGTCCCTATCGGTAAACAGAAAAACTGTCAAAACAATAGAGTTGTACGATAATAATAACAACTGTATGTACTGTTCGGAAACGAAATTAGCGTGCAGTTTGGGACAAGTGAAAAGAAAAATCAAATTGTTTTAAAATTGATGGTCATCTGGTTCATTCGCACAAAAGCAAATGGGTAAATATTCCAATAATAAAAAAACAATTAATCGAAACGAAAAATGCATAGCGTTTGCCCGAATTTCATTTTATCTGTGCAAAGAAAATGTCTTAAAAATGCCCGTGTTGCTGCTGCTACAGTTGTTTGTTCGCATGTAATAGTGTGTATGACAATTTCTTGTGTGTGGACATGCATATATGTGCCCCGTTTTTAATCAATCAGAATGTCTACTTTACATACGTATGAGAATTGAAAACAGAGAGTAAATTACTTGGTGGCATCAGTTTCGATTCAATCAATCTGTTTTTTTTAAGTATTTTATTTCGGAAATTTACTTTATGTAGTATAAGATAAGTGTGTTGTTTGAGCATTGCATAGAAACATTGCAAACGGTTGATATCATTTTTTGCCATATTTCGACATTTGACAGTCGAAGACAGAGAAAGAAGACCACCAATCGCTTACAAATGAGAATAATATACAGAAAGTGCTACTTCTGACTTGTTTTGCATTTGTTGTTTTTTATTTCGTTTGGATTCGTTTCTCGCTATCTCGCACTCGCTCACTTTCCGATAGCCAATGAAAATACACAAACACTGAAATCTTATATATTCGCACGTCAAAAACGAAATTACCTCGAAATGGGCAAATAACAGATATAGGTAAATTCAATTATATTATATTTTAGATTTTTTTCGCGTTTTATTGCGTACCAATTTCATTCGATATCCACATTGAAGTGTTATTGAATTTTGATGGAAATCACAATTCGTATTTTGTGCCTCGATTCGGCGGTGTGCTTGTGTGGTGTTTCGTGTGATACGCATTGTTTGAAAAATACCAGGCACTTCGTGCACTAATTTATTCGATGTTGTACAAGTCGTTGAGAGTTCAAAGATGCGTCTTTGAATTGCGGACATATCGAAGTGACACACGATTTGTGTACCGCAACTAACATCAAAACTGAAATTACTGGAAACGAAATTACGGTTTCACTGTGTTACTTACGTTGTGTTTTCAGTATTTTTTAAGAAAAAGAAAAGGAACAAGTAGAAATGTTGGTGTTGTAACCTTGTCATCGTATACGTGGCTTCATACAATAACAAGCACACAATTTTCTTTTGCTAGGACTGATATGATCACCAAAGCGACGGATTTTTAGTGACAACTTTGATTAACCCAGTGGATTACCGGCAAACAATAGCCCCCGTTTTGCAGAGTAGTCCCCCTTGAGATGTTCACCAGGACAGCTGTATAGGGATTTTCAATTGTAACTCATACCAAATTGTCGACCGAAAATTTAAAACACACACAAAAGCATAACACATCACAGATTGGACCGAATTGATCGGGTTTCGATGCATTTGGGTAAGAGATCGTCATTTATTCATGAGTATCCAATAGTTTTTTTTATTGATTTTAATTAGTGATTTGTTCCTTTTTCTCTTCTTTGTCTTCGACCAAACTAGACCAAGCCAAAATTCAGATGGTTTGCGCAATATGATAACTGTAAATGCCGTCAAATTGTTGAATGTATGTCACACAATCTATATTTTCGAGAAAAAAAATTCGCCGACATAATCATAATAATTTTGAAAAAAAATTCAATTTTTTCCAATGCTTAGTAAAAAAAAAACTCCATAACGCATCACCGCATCACATAAGCAGAGGGAAAGGCAGAACAAACGAAAAATCGAAGTGGTAACAATCATTTTTTCGATCAGAAGAAGGACAGAGGAAAATGTCAAGGATTGATCCAAGCACAGTTTTACCGGTCTTAGATGAGGTTTCGCATACAACATTAGTGCATTTTTTAATTGGAGCGCTTATCATCTACATAGCGTGGCGTTCGACATTTGTGCGGCATGAGGCTCGTAACATACCATATAGACAGCGAACGGTTTTTATTTTTAATCCACAAACGGGCGACTTTCAACAGCATTCCCTCGGGCTATTGCTAAACAATTTGAACAACAATTTTGCACAAACAACACCAACATTCGAATCGATATTGGATGAAATGAACGGTATCACCTATCAATCGCCACCACAAACCGATGAGAACATTGACGATTCCGTGATTGAAGAAGAAACACAAGAAATTATCCGAGAAATGGACAGAGAACCAAACAGCTTATTTGAAAATACCAGCGGATTGCGCAATCGACGAACGAATACGGGGTACTTGATTTCAAATGATTTTGTTTTGACATTTTGCGTTTCGTCGACGTGTCCTCTGTCCCTGATTAATATAAACGAAATTTGATTGTCTTATTCGCTACAGAAACAACAACAACACTAGCAATACTAATAATAATGTCGATCAGAGGAGCCCATCACCAGACACAGATACAGTGTTAAGCTCCTTAGCCAGTAGTAGCAGTAGCAGTAGTTCAACATCCAGTGGTACAACAAGTACGCCAACTACAGTGGAAGAAATGGCAGAATCGACATCGGTTGCGGTAGATGCAGAGAATACGAGCAGTGCATCAAACGAAGCCACTTATTCCAGCAGCGATGAAATCACTATCAAACTTAAATATTTAAACGACGATTTGAAAATCGTCAAGGCCAGAACTGGCGAACCAATCGGAGATTTCAAAAAGTACGCTCTAACATTCCATTCTTCTTCTAATTTTCTCATTCACACCTTTCGCTATCTTCTGTTTATTCTTTGATTTCAATGCGATTATTCATTTTGTCTAATTTCTGTGTTTCTTTGTTTTCAATACAGACGAAATTTCAATGAAGAATTGAACGCTCAAAAGCTGGTTCGTTTGGTATTCAATGGTCACGTCCTACAACCAGATGCAAAAACAATTGCTGCATGCGGCTTATTTGATAATTGCGTTGTGCACTGTTTAATTCATAATCCTCGACCAAACGTTGTCACCGAGCCCAATCCATTAGCAAATAATCAGCCAATACCACTAGTAAATGAGGGTATGCACGCAATCGATACACTATCACCGATTATTTAGATACACTTAAAAAAAATTATTTTTAAATTAATGTACTGAACTGTGGTTAACTTGTTTTTTGATCTCTCTTTACAATTGATCTAGGCGCGGCTGAACAAATGGGAATTAACAATCTAATGAATTCGAATCAAAATCGCAATCGAAATACACAACGCTTGCTGAATCTGAGTTTGTTTTTGATATGTCTGTCAGTGATAATATCATGGTTTTTCAGGTAAAATAAAAATTCCCGCTCGTCATGTTATCATTATTCTTATAAGAATTTCCACATTTGCTTCTCTTCACTTATTATTGCATTTGGTTTACTTACAGGATTCAATATTTTCAACTATTTTCATGGTATTCAACCGTTGGACTAGTTCTACTTACAACATTTTTCCTCGTCATAATCCCCTTGATATTTTTGATTGAACGCGAAATATTTAGAAATTTATAAGTATTAATGGTGAGGAAAGAATATGGAGAAGAAGAAGCAAGAAAAAGAACTTTGTGAGAGATAGAGATGAAATTGAAAAAAGAAAAGTGGGAAAACTGTGTAAATATGACGAATGGAACCAATTAAAATCAAGAGATTTTCAAACACATGCGATTTAAAAAAAAAACATTAAATAAACGTTTAATTACTATTGATGATACTTTCTCACGCAAAACATATATGCAACACACATTACATTACAGAAAAAAACGTGTATGAAAGAAAATTGTATATTTTTATTTATTTTGAAGAATTTCAAGCGATTTAATAAAATTACTAAAATGTTAAAATTATTTTCAATTTCAAATGTTCATTTTTCTTCAGTTCTTTCGATTTCTGGCCATTTCGAGAATGAGACTGACCTGCCGTTTATTCTCTCGATTTTTTCCGTAAATTGGATAGAGAAAAAAATTGAGCAAACGGAATAAATTTAAAAAATCGAAGTAAATATAGAAAATGTAGCCTGGAAAAGAAATGACGTAAACCCAAATAAAATAACTCTGTCCAACGCATTTTTCAGATTGAAACTTCATTTGAAAGTTGGTGAAAGCCCATATATTGACTTATAAATTGCCTAATAGACAAGAGTACTTGAGAGAAATTACCAAAACAACGATAACGTAATAAAAGAAATGAAAAAAAAAACTCGTTAAGATTCGATAACCATTTGATTAGTTGTGATAAGTTTTATTTGCTTATTTATTAACAGTTAACATAGGAAATGTTTAGATTATTCATTTAAATTATTGCCAAGCAAGAAGCCATTTGATGAAAACTAATAGCGATATGAGAATTGAGCCCGATAGATATGATGACGGAAACAACGATGTCTTATCGATCGGCCAATTGTTTAATTAACCAATTGTTTTAGTTGTTTTAGTACCGTTTCCCATAATTTTTTCTTGTCACGTTCAGATTTTTTCAGCACGGAAAAAACATTCTTCTTATCCGCTTCGCGTATCTTCTCCAAGACAACGATAATGGCTTTTGGTTGTACTAAATTGTAACGATTATCTGGTTTGCCATAGTCGCTTAAGTAAATACTCCACTCTTCTGAGATTAGAAGATCTAATAGTTGACGTAGTTCTGCAAAATAGGCGGACGCTTCATCGACTTTGAGTCCAGGCACCGGATCTGTTCCCGCAAATACTTCGCATTGCATCTGTTGAAGACAGAGAAAAAATATTTTGTTAAAAAATAATAAATCACGACTCATCATTGTGTGAAAGAAAAGTCTTACCAAATCAAGGCTAATTTGTTGCAGAGCACCGGTTGATATCTGGCGCACGTCATCGCTCAGCAGCAGTTTGTAGAATGAGTTTGCGATGTGTTCACAGGCTTTCTTACACGTGACTTGTGCCACATTTGGCAATAGATACGAGAAACTTTGGAAGGTGCTTTGCAAAAAGGCGATCATATCGGTGATGAATGGTGATGCATGACCCTTTGGATCGGGCAAAAGCCAGTCGTAATTTTCGAGCTCTTCAAAGAATTCATCCAATTTTGAACACAATTTGGCGGACACTTGCATCTCTGCTTCGGCTCGTGCCACTTGAAACATGGCCGATGGTGCTTGTTTGATCTCCTGTTGCGTTCCCGTCATTTTGCACACAAAATCATCTAAAAATGGGCCGGCTTTCTCCAAGTACTGTGTATCGATGATAATTTGTACGACTTGCATCAGCGCTAGACTAGGATTTCGGAAAATGGCCGATAGACAACCGCTGAAACTGCGTGTCAACAGCAGATTTGCAGCTTTCCGTACCATTGCCGCTATTTCATTCGGTGACAGGGTTAATTCTTCCGAAAATTTCATGCATGCATACATAAATTCCTTGGCTTGATGGTAGACCTCGGGCACCATTGTTGAAAATGGGAATTTCTTTGGGAATGGCTGTACCTCCAATTGCTCCGAATGGAATGGGAAACGTTCTAAAACTGCATCGTACTGCTCTTGATCATGAACTTGAAGTGGCAAATAGTCGCATTTGTTGAGAATTTCACGGAATTCGTTGACCCATCGCTGCAGCAAGACCTCATTATAATGATCTCTCATTTCCAGTAGCAAGTCCCATAATTGTGACACCGTATAGCCGTATGTTTTCAGTGTTGTAATGCAAAGCATAATCAAATTTTTGATACGTAGCAAAATATTTGGGTCAGTACACGATGATGAGCTCATGCTAAGAACGTTCACAGCACGCGATAATGATGACGACCACAAATCGTCTAAATACGAACGATTCACAACGTCGCCAGCTGTGTTCATTACATGATCTTCGACGATAAAGAAACCAACAATTGAGTATATATAGTTTTTGTACGCCTCCAAATTGTCGTGCATCGCTTGCGGTGCCTGAAGAACTAATTTTGCTTGATCACGTCGTTGTTTGCGGTAATCCTTTTCAAAGTACTCCTTGTCATTGAGCACGGTGTAAATGTGAAGGCATCGATAAATGGGTGAAAAATCGATTAAATCTTGTGCAGACAAATCGTCCTCGTCGACGGAATAGTCGTCGTTCGAGCTCATCGTCGTTTTGTACTCACTGATAATTGAGGTCAAATCGCGTTTTTGATGCTTTTTCGTGTGTCGCATCGCAACTTCACCGATTTTCGGCGAAAATTTTCGGATATTCTCTAAAAACTCACGGAAATCCTCTTCGGACGATTGTTTGATTTGCTCTTTGAGCTTTGGAACGGCACTTTTCATCTGCGATGCAAAGCGATACTTATCCATTTTGGGCAAGTGTTCACTTTCGAGAATCTCTAGTGTTTTTAGTGCTGGATAATATCGTTTCTCTTCCACTTGCTTCAACAATTTTGTGAAACACTCAAGCACCGGCAAACAACTGCTCAGCGCATCAATTGTGTTTGCAATGTTGCTTTCGATTTTCCGTGCTCGCACCAAATCTTTTCCTTTGGCCAAAACACCTGTTGATGCTTTGCCCAATGTATCGTCCAATTGCATCACTTCCTCATTCAAGTTGTTGGCCTGTGTTCGTACATGCAACAGCTCTCGTATCGAATCAATAAATCCCTGATAGTAGAGATTGCAAATCCGTTCGATGTCCTTATCATGCGACCGAATTCGGGCCTCAATTTGATCCGAGAGTATATCATTTGAGTCACTTTCAAGAATTGAACGAAATGTCGGCCCCCAATTATCGTCCACCGCTTCGATGTCCTGTATCGATGGTATATTCGCCATATCGCAATGTCAACCACTTATTTTCTAAGCACTAAACCCGAATTTGTACAAAGATCAACAAGAAAACTTTTGCTTCCTGTTTAATAAACATAGAAAATAACACCTCCTAATTGTAAATGTCAAAATACAAACGAACCCTATCGGAAGCATTGACATCAAATCCGCTGGTTGGCCGTATGTAAATAAACATAACCTTAAAATTAAATTAACTTTTCAATAACAAACAACATTTGTTTTTAGTTGATTGCATGCTGAATACCTTTTACCTTACTGTTTGAAATTGGATTTGTGGCAGAAAAATGTCGGCCGACATCAGGCAACTGAAAGAAGCTGCTCGCGATGAAAGTCTCGACGCGAAAATGAAAAATATCCTCGCCGATATTGCAGCCATCGACGAAAAGGCAAAACGATTAGCCAAACAACGTGAAAAACTCATGATGAGCTATGAAGCACTCAAAGATTCCAAACTCATTCGAGATGCAAAGACTGTCATTTTGGACAAAGAATGGGAACGAGGTGAGTGATTTTCAATTCAGCAGCATATAAATCGATTGATACAGTTTAGTGTTACTTTATTCCTGCAGAAAATTTTGAATGGTCATATCGGTTGAGAGAAACCATGACGAATGTGTTCAAATTAAAGGACTTCCGACCGCAACAATTGCAAACGATCAACTGCATTTTGGCAAAGAAAGACGTCGTCATGATTGCACCAACGGGCGGCGGAAAGAGTTTGTGCTATCAATTGCCTGCAATGCTAGCCGATGGTTTGACCATTGTTATTTCACCGCTGATTTCACTGATGGAAGATCAAGTGTGGTCACTGCAAAAGTATGCTATAAATGCTGAACTCCTGTGTTCTACAACCGATAAAAATAAAAACAATACAATTCTAAAGCAAATGGCAGATGGAAAAAACACATGTAAGCATAGAGACTATGTTATGGGCGATGTTTGGCTCTTGAAGAAATTTGAATTCAATGCCTGTGATTTTTAGGTCCATTCAAAATACTCTACGTAACACCTGAACGTCTGGCCAAAAGTAAACGATTTATGAACGCGCTGCAGAAATGCTATGAGGCAAAACGGCTACATTTGATTGCCATCGATGAAGGTATTTAGAAATTTTGTGTTCAATGTTTCATTTTCAACAATCCCATCAATTTTGAAAGACTAATCAAAATCCATTCACGGTTTCAGTGCATTGCATCAGCCAGTTTGGAAATGATTTTCGTCCGGATTATAAATTTTTAGGTGCATTAAAGACAATGTTCCCCGATATACCATTTCTTGGTGTAACGGCAACGGCCACGACCAAAGTCATTCTTGACATACAGAAAATGTTGAATTTGCAACAGCCAGTCGTGTTGAAAGCGGAATTCAATCGACCCAATCTATATTATCACGTATGTTTGTGCACATTTTGCCGTGACATTTAACTATTTCTTCTGAAGAATTTCCTCTCAAACATTCATTATTTAAGAAAAAATAACAATTTTCCCCATTTTAGGTGATGGATAAACCAGACGAAAAGAAGCAATGTATTGAGCTGTTAGTTGATCTTCTGACCAACCGATATGCTGGTAAATCGGGCATAATTTATGCGTTTTCAATTGCCGACACCGAAGAAATCGCTTCCGAATTAATACAAAGAAATCTAAAAGTTCGACCGTATCATGCTCAGCTCACGAATGAACGTCGCACAATAGTGCATCAAAAATGGCTGTCGGGGGAGATCCAGTGCGTAATTGCAACGGTTGCATTTGGAATGTGAGTTGTTGTTGTTTTTCTCTCGTCCAAATCTAGTTTCTTTTATCACTTCAAAAATTCTAAAATTAACATTATCCACGGTTTGATAAAATGTCGATTATTTTCAGGGGCATTGACAAGCCAAATGTCCGTTTTGTTATTCATCACACAATGAGCAAAAGCATGGAAAATTACTATCAAGAAAGTGGACGAGCTGGCCGAGATGGGAAGAGAGCCGAATGCATACTGATGTACCGAAGTGCAGATATCGCGAGAATTACAACAATGGTATTCACCGAACACACCGGCCTAAGCAATGCCTATCAAATGATCCAATTCTGTATCGATGGCATCAGCTGTAGACGTGATCTCATCAGTAGACATTTTATGGATGTGTGGAGTAGTTCGGCTGTATGCAACCGAATGTGTGACCGATGCAATCACCAAAATAGCATAAAGCCACTGAAAATGAACATCACCGAACACTGTCTAGCCCTGTACAAAATCATTGATTATGCCACAAGCATGGATGTCAAACTGACCCATTTGAAATTGGTCGACTCATGGTATCAAAAAGGTAAAACCAATCTTCGATGTAAAGATATTCCGGTGCCAAGCTTCGAACGAATAACTGCCGAACAAATGGTCGCCAATTTGCTCATCAAAGGCTATTTGAAAGAGGACTTCCATTTTACTGCTTACACAACGTACAGTTACATCAAAAAAGGTGACAAAATCGCCGATGGACACGATCGAATAATTTTCTATGGTGCACGCGTTCTGCTGTTGCCAGAACGTGGTCAATTTCCAAAGAAAGAGAAAGAAATTAAGAAGGAGAATGGCGAAGAAAGCGTTTCTGTGACGGATTCAGATGCTCCACCAGCAAAAAAAGTGAAGAAAGAAAAGAAATCAAAAAGCAATGCCAACAGCAGTAGCAGTCACAGTGAACCTGAATTAAATGTTTCGATGAACAACTCAAAGGACGAATCAAGCCCAAAAAAGAAGAAGAAAAGCAAACATGAAAAGAAACGACGATCCAGATCGGATTCATCAGAAAAGGGCGATGACTGTGTCATTCTCGTCGAAGGCAGCGATGTCATCGAAATTGACTAAATTAGAAATGTAGCCCATAGATAATAAGAGAATAAGCCCATAGATAATAAGATATTGAAGAATCTATGGCTTGAACAAATGTCCAAATAAATTTATATGAATGTCAGTACTCACTGCTGCGCCTAATTTATTTACAGTTTCACAAAGAAACAGTGTTTTTTTTTACTTCTACGCTAGATTTATTATGATAGAAAAGAGAAGTAAACAAAAAATCTTAAGTATTTCTTCTTCAACGGAATTTTTCAAGTCGAGCGGTTCCATGCGGCCGTTTCCATTTATTTCTTTGTGGACGGACTCGTCGATGGGTTTGAACTGGCACGAATTTATGAGGCAGATGCATTGCCCTGGCTATAAATGAGCTTTTGGATTGTATTCCTAAAAATGAAAAAAGGACGTCCCTTTAAGTACCTCGCGAAATAGCATGTAATTATAAAGCCGAAAATAGGGAAAAAAATTATTACCTCGATGATGTTCACAGCGGCATTTGCGATTCGAATGTTCGATCAAATGCAAAGATTTTTGCTATTGTGTGCTTGTCCTGACTTGTCACGCTTGCAATCACAACGAATATCTTTCGGATAAATTTGCAATGCTTTTTAGTGAATTCGATAATCACTTCATCGGTATTTGGAATTTGTGTTGTTGATTCGTCGACCAAACTATTTTTGTACGGGGATTCCATTTCAAACTCAGCAGCACCGTCATTTTTATACAGCTCCTTCTTCACATTTAAACTTTTTCTAGCAGATTCCAATCGTTTGATACCATTGTTCAACACGGTCAACACCTTGTCCAAATCTTCTTTATTCAGACGTATTATTTTTGCCCTGAAAAAGTACAGATTAATATTCTGGGAGAATTAAATGCTGATATAAGTATTTTAAATGACTTACGCAATGAATGCACAAAGAGTGTGGATTGACGAAACGGCATTTTGAAACGAATTTATTATTGGCGCCGTCGGTGACGGTTTTTTTACTCTTTTTCCCTTTGATGTATCCGATTCTTCGGAGTCCGATTCAAATGATCGTTTTTCTGCAGACATTTCAATAAAAAAATTTCAACAAATTGGGAGTTTTTGGTTTATAGTGATGATTGGCTTGGTTTGAGCGTTTCGAAGCACCTGCTTCAAATATTGACGGCTGTATAGTGAAGAAGAAAAAACGTAGAGATACTTCTCCAAACCGTCAAATGAAGTTGAATAATTGAAATGGGTCTGGTAAACAAAGGAAAGTGTTGCCCAATAATATCGTTTGATGCATCTGGTCAGACTGTTTTGTGTGACACTTGGTGCAGTCAAATGAAGCAGATGTAAACTATTTGATTTTAATTGTGTTTTCAATTTATTGTTTACACTAACTGACTGAGTAGGAAAAACGCTTAATTGGATTCGATGAAGAAAAGACAAAGAAGCGAAAAATCATTTAAAGATGCGTCTCAAAAAGCCGATAGTCTATATTTTGACAGTTTTTTCATTATGTTTAATCCTAATGTACATAAAAAATAGACATGTAGAAATAGATTCGGAGACAACAAAGAAAAATGCAGTTCAAACAACTGTATCGAATTCGTAAGTGTAATTAAGAGAGGATTTCACAATAAATTTTTCGGCTTTGTAAATCAATGTAATTTCATGGATAATTTCAGAAACAATACCGTGCCAAATTCCGCTGAAATCGTAATTGTGGTTGTATCATGTGGAATGCGACAACAAGAAACACTCAATCTGTTGAAATCGGCGATAATATTCGGATTTGAACATCGGCTAAAATTCGTTCTAATGACTGAAGATAATTTGATGGCTGGCTTCCGTGAAAAACTTGAAGACTGGTCCAGCATTGCGAAAACTAAATTTACATTTGAAGTGCTTCCATTGATTTTCCCGAAAGGAAATGAAGCCGAATGGCGGACTCTGTTCAAACCATGTGCAGCTCAACGGCTTTTCTTACCTGTAACTAACTGATTTTACTTTCCAATCGAAACCCATTATCATTCCAACAATCGTTTTATAATCATTTTCGGTTCTAATTTCATTTTTAAGGCCATTTTAACCGACGTGGACTCGGTGTTGTATCTAGACACAGACACATTGTTCGTGTCACCCGTTGGCGATGTGTGGAAGTATTTCCGTGATTTTAATGCAACACAAATAGCAGCTTTGTCACCGGAGCATGAGGATGCAAACGTTGGCTGGTACAATCGTTTCTCAAGGCATCCATACTACGGAAAATTGGGCGTTAACTCCGGTGTAATGCTCATGAATCTCACACGAATGCGTGAATTCAAATGGAATTTGTACATGTTGCCATTGTATAAAGAGTACAAATTGAAAATCACCTGGGGTGATCAAGATCTGATAAATATTCTATTCGCATACTATCCAGATAAATTGTATGTCTTCCCGTGCCAGTTCAACTATCGGCCGGATCACTGTATGTACATGAGTGTTTGTGATGCACCAAATGGCATTCAAATCCTACATGGCAATCGTGGCTATTTCCATTCCGAGAAACAACCCGTTTTCAGTACAATATATCGATTGATCGAAGAATATCAATTGGGAACCGATGTCTATCGAAATCTTGTGGCTCCGCTTGAATCGGCATTGTCCAGTGAAGATATACAGCACACAACTTGCGGCAAAATTTCCGACAAATTCCTGAAAATGTTCAAGCAAACATTTAAAGAAAATATATTTTACTATGATTCCAGTTGACCAATGTGTGTGACACATTCCAAAAATGACCACCGACACGGTGTCTTTTTTTATACATGTAACCGTTTTTACTATTTGTAATTTATTATCTCCATTTCATTGGGATTGATATAAAACAAAAAATTAACTTTATAAAATGTTTCAAACATTAGAATTAAGGTAAAAGGAATGTCCTTTAAAAAAAAAAAGAAAAATAATAATCAAAAGTATCTTGATTAAGGAAGGATATTTTTAACTGAAAACCCCTTTTGAACACCGTTTGTATATAAGTGTCAGCATAGACTTCAAAATGTGTGGTTAGGTTTATACGTTTTCATATCATAGGTATTTATAATTTAGTTATTATACAACTGTACTTCAGTATTGATTGAAATGTTGTATTGTTCAAAGGACAACTGACTATCAATAAAAAAAAACCATCCCACCTATCAAGAAAAACACGACATTCCGGTGAATAGTTTTTTCTTGGACAATTCAGAAAAAAATTATAGTTTATTCGATTAATACTCGTAAACCGTAGAGAAACTATTCAAAATGAAGTATTTTATCAAAAATTTAACCGATGCCATGTTCAAAAAGTACTTATTGACAACGAACATTGTGTCGTCGGGCATTCTCATGTCAATCGGTGATGCCGTATCACAGTATGTCGAACGAAAAACGTTAGTTAAACATGAAGAGCATCAGAAATTTCAGTTTAATTGGTCACGAAATGGAACAATGTTTGTTGTCGGCGCTCTTCAAGGCCCAATGCACCACTATTTCTACGGTTGGTTAGATGGGAAATTCAGTGGAGCAACACTTAAACACTCAACTATCAAAATTTTATTTGATCAATTTGTCATGTCACCAGCATGTATTGTGATGTTTTTCTATTCGGCCGGCTGGATGTACAAACAAACCACCGATGAATGTAATCAAGAACTGAAAAGCAAATTTGTCACCGTCTATATTGCTGATTGGATGGTATGGCCATTCGCACAATTCATCAACTTTTACTACCTACATCCCAAGTATCGAGTCATTTATGTCAATTTTGTCACAATGATGTACAATGTTTTCTTATCCTATGTTAAACACACCGATGTCGAATCTCTAAAATACTTCAAACATTGACAGCTGCAGGAAGACAAAACCAAAAAGTCATGTGATACACAAATAAACCAAACATGTCATTCTTGTGATTATTTTATTTATTTGTGATATATCAAAGAGGATCAAAATAAAATCAAGTTATCTGAATTATTCGCATTTGGTTTTCATTTTTCGCGTTTCTATCAATGTTTAGGTTGATCTGTGTCAATTCGTTTTGCGTAGCTGATTCTTAAATGCCATTTTTTTTTCGTTTTCTCTCTTTATTCTTAGGACTACTGTGTTTATATGTTTTTGCAATGAATCGCGTCAAAGAATGAAAATGCGGAACGTTTTTGAATGGATGTTGGTCGGTCGGTTAGTTTGCAGTTTCACAAGCATCAACCCAACAATTGTATACATCGATGGGCTCCGATAAGAAATTGATTTCCGTCTGATACTCCTCCGAACAAACACGACACTGTATTCGCGCCGAATTTCGACTTTTATCCCTGTAAAATACAACACAAAGAATGAACACCATAATCAAATTTCATTGGAAACTCGGTGTTTCTGTCTTGCCGGTAATTTTCATCACCGGGCGCATAATTCCAATGTACGGCACTTACATTTTTACTTCGCAGGATTTTTCGTGATTGCAAAATGGACAGTTGAATTGTGTGTCAAGTGGTTGAATTGCCTTTCGTTTTGGCGGTGGCTTATTCTTTGCCTTTCGTCGACCCATCTTTGATGCTTTTGCACGCTCGAATCGCTGCCGATATTATTCTAAATATAAAAATCGCTTTCGATCGCGTTCAATCGAAAAATTTACCACAAAATTCACGGTAACAAACTAATTAAACTTTAAATATGGTTTTTTTACCGACAGAAGATTGTTATTGATCGCTGTTGTAAATGCAAACAAATGCTTGACGCGCTACGCGGGCCCAAATGTCAAAATTCACCACACACACACACACAATCAACATACACACGCACACATTTACGACATTCACGACTGTCGGATTAGTCGAACAAATGACAACTCACCAAGTATTCGAAACAAATCCCACTGAATTACAAACTCAGGTTCGTGAACAGCACAAATCGTTGCTATTGGAAGCACAAAATGCGAGTAAATTGTTGGCCGCCGTTGATTTGGTCAATCATCATATGAATCAATTGGAAATTGGTGCTGAACGACTTAAGAG
>NW_022601467.1:5304517-5388984 GCF_009176505.1 Sitodiplosis mosellana | reverse complement strand
AAGAGCAAAATTAACACACCATACGGCCTACTTTCGAATCAAACGAGAGCACTAACCAGATTACATGATGTGTCACATATTCTACGGCAATCGAATCGATTCTTGCAATTATTCCAAAAATTATCGGCCGAATCAAAGGACATGGCCGCACAAGCGGTCATTCTGTTTGAAATTGAGCTGCTCATCGACAATGAACAACTCAATCAAATCGAATTCATACGCGAAGAGCGCATTGTAGCCGCCGGTCTGAAACAGAAGCTCACAAGCTCAGCTCATCATGATTTGCTGGGTGCACTAAAAGGTTTGGTCGATGAAGACAAGGCCATTAAAAGCTTACAGGTTTGTTTTTATTCTTGACGAATTTGAAAACCTTACTTTTATGAAACAATCCACGTTTTGTTCTAGGTTTTCACGAACATGCAGGTGTTGACAAAGTATGTGGACGATTTGGTGGACATTTTCATTGGTGATATCAAGCATTCGATAAAAGAATGTTTTGCCGGAATTGAAACGAAAAAGGTCACCGAACGCAAATCGAAACCAGGCAGTGGTGTTGACCAGAGCAAACCAAAACCAAGTCCGGGCAAACCACAAGGAACGACCGCTTCACAGCAATTTTCACGGAAATTCTGGACGGCATTGGAGAGCCTGTTTGACGAAGAGATTTATAATTGCTGGAAACAGATCAATTTTCTTACAAAATGTTTGAAACAAGTTGTGCACCAGCCCAATGCTACCAATTTATTTGAAAGCGTTGACATTGAGAAAAACTTTCACGATCGATTGAATGAGCTATTGCGAGTTTCTTTCACCGAATGCCCGGCACATATCCGACAATGTCTCGTACAAGATCTCCCAAAATTACTGCATTTAGCGAAGCAATTGTATTCCAAATGTGAAAATCGATTGAATATTGGGTGAGTAGCATATTAATTTCCTTTGGAATTGTCCAAAGTTCTCAAAATCGTATTTTTTTTTTATTGCAGCGGTGACAATTTGTTCGTGTCATTGGAAGCAGGCTATTTGGAGCAATGTGCAAATAACTTGAAAGTGACGCTAGTTTCAGCCGACACACCAAATCAAGTACGTATTTTTGTTGGGTCGTCACTCAAATACATAAAGAAATATAAAGAGCAAAATGATTATTATCTGTGCCTTGAACAATGTCCAATTTTAGGAGACAATCGAATCATTTCTGCAAGCTGTTGAAAAGGAATTGCGAAATGTGTGTTCCGATAATCGATTATGTGCAATGGTCACGGCGATATTTATCGCATGTAATAAAGAATTTTGGACGAAAATTGAAACGAACATCAAAATTGGCGGCGATGCGCAGCAAGTTTTGGGTAAGATTTTAGTGGTGGTATTTTTGGCAAACATTTCAATGTGAATAATGTACTAAATTTTTTATCTCGTACAGATGTTCCAAACGCCGTTCAATTGCAAAACATCACAAATGCCAACACCATATACGATCACAATCTCTATGTGAAACGAATGATACAGAATCTGGGCAATGACTTCCTGAATTCACGTTCGGCCCAAAATATAATTGAATCATTGGATTATGGATCGAAAATAGTCCAAAAAGTGGTGGAACAGTTGGTCGATTCGATGAAATCAGCGGCCGGCATCATTTTATTGAGCATTCATCGTGAGCCCGGCTTGAATAGTGATCGAACGATGTCGAGTGCACCGTCATTATACATGAAAGAGTTACAAGAGTTTCTATTCCGTGCTTGGGACTATCATATCTCACCATTTAAGGATAAACAGTTGGTGGAAATGCATGGTAAAGAATTGGCCGAATGCTGTGTTGAATTGTTTGTGTGGAATGTGGCAATTATCCGACCAATATCGTCGTCGGGTCGACAACGACTCAAATCCGATTGCCAACATTTGGAAAATGCTTTGAACACACTAGTTGGTGACTTGAGCATCATGAGCCGGACATTTAGGTACATTGATTACATTGGGATCAAAATTATAGATTTTATCCCTTACCCAGCCTTTTATTGGTTACCGGTCGATTTCGTTAACCGTCTAATTCAATCTTTTATCCAGAACCCTTCGATCGTTATCCAGTTTAATTACACTGACCCCAGATGATTTGTCGAAGAAATCCATCGAAATCGATGGTCCCGTTTCGCCATTCATCGTATTACTTTTGCTATTCGGTCATGCGGGCAGTGATTTGGCTAGTCCTCATGTCGCGGCCGGATGGTCGAATGAGAAAATCACCGAATGGCTCAGCACACACGTATCCATCAAAGAAAGGTAAAAAATCTGCGCTCATTTTTTAATACACTAACCAATTATTCTCGTACGATAACGCTTCTTATTTTCAATCATTTTGTGCGCATTCTTTCAGATTGGAACTGGTGACTGGCGCCCTGCAAAAGTATCGTAACGTTGTTCGCCAGAAGAATGTTATCAAATACGATCCAATCTATCCAATTATTTCCAATTACCTGGAGAATGTTTATAAGAATCTTTGAATTGCAATCCAATTCAATCGTAGTTGGAACTCTGTTTATTAATATGTTAATTGCCTTGAAATAAAATTGAAACAATATATGAACATACAAACCTTGTTTTTCTTTCTTTTTGCGGAATGAAAGTGGAATTTAGAGAAAAGATAATTCCGTTGCATTTTGATATCGTCGAAATGAGGCGAAAGTTTGTGGCAACGAGCGCTATGTACTGAGAAGTAGTCATGATAGTTGAGTTGGCATGTAACGTGAATTGAAGAATTGATGTCTATTTATGAAGGCTGCGAAAACATGAACATTGAAATCGAAACAATGGCTGCGTCACATTTCAAAACTGGATTTAGATGATTCATTGCTGCGGTCGTCATTTTGGTCATTGCGGCTGAAATTGATAAGTTTACGCAATCATTCAAAAGAACAATTGACAAACACAACGTTGTTATATGTTTCAATTGGCTGCGATTTATAATGGTCTTAAAGAAGAAAGTCATTCCTTAGAATGTCATTCCTTTATTTGAACAGAGAGTTGCAATAATAAGAATTAAGTTGATTACTAAAACAATTGGGAAGTTTGTGTTTTAAACGATTATTTCATGCTGGAGTTTTTTTCAAATTCAACCACAATAAAATGTTGGAAATCTGAACAATCATCATTATCTTTTGGTAAAACATAAATGGATTAACACATTCGAGTCTATTTGGGAAGAATGTATTGAAAAAAGAGAACATTGTCTCGACGATTATGGCTAAAAAGAAATATATTTTGAAGATGATTAATTCATTTTTGAATCATTACCAACGAAGGCAAAAAACGGTTTTTTCTCTCGTTAAATTAAACACAAATTTCGTTATGAGTCATTGCTTTAGGGTATTAACATTTGAAAAGAGAGTGATATTGCTTCTGCTCATATCCTGTTTACTCATGACAAACTTAAATATGATAAATATATGCATGAACGTAAAAAATGTTCAATATAATTTTGTTCCACTTGAAACGTTCAACATTTTAATCTTGGCCTTCATTTTAAATTTTCAAATGATGATTCAGTTTTAAATGCATTTTCTCCAATTTTCAAAAGAGCATCCTTCAAGCTTTGAGAAACTTCGCATCGCGTATTTGAATTCTTCCAAGGAAATTGATTCATCGCAAAAATGTCAAAAGTTTTGCGTAAAATTTTACTGCTAAGGCAAAGTTTAGAGTTACTCTTATTGACGATCAAAAGCATTTAAAATCAATGTTAAAATCATCGCAGCGCCCATTTTCCACGTTTGATACGTTTGCGTTCATTAGAGCGAATTTTACATTGAAATCCGTTAAATTTGTTGTTGTTTTGAGGCGTGTAACGGTTTTCTGCTGCGTATGCGGTATGTGAAATGAAATTTCAACAATGAACCGTGATGCTTATCGCCAATTGCATGAAAAATGGCAGAATTGTTTGTGTGCACATTAATTTTCTTGTGGATTGCATAAAATCGATGTGTATCTGGTTTTCCGTCAAGACTATCATCTTAAATGCAAACATAAAATGTTAATTAATCGAAGAATATTCTTCATCATATCCCATATATATATGTATATGACTCATTGCTAACCATTCCGGTTTTAATGCACTTCGACGATGGAATAAAAGAGCGTGGTGGATGAGTCATGCGGGGCGGGTGGTAGGTCAAAAGACATCAAGAAAAAGAAAGAAAGAAAAAAAAACCCAATCCAAACATGTCAAAACTCCATACAATATATTCAAAGCATTTCCGATGAAATAAATCTGTGCATTGAAAGAATGGTCATGTGTTTGTCTCTCATAAATAAGATTGATAGAACTAACGGCAAATCTATTCGTCGAAAATGAGAACGACGAAGAATGAAGACAGTGAAATGTTTTTAGCTAAATCACATCGAAACCAAATGTATCAATATCCACTAAAATCATGCAACGGATGAGTGATTCGCAAAAATCATCTAATGCCTAGTCGTTGAGTGCTCTTTCACTCGGTTCGCATTAACATGTTGCAATTATATGACAAGACATAAAATCGGGAAGAGACCGAGCGAGCAAGCGAGAGAACGAGCCGAATGCATCGTTTCGAATAAATATTCGGGATATTTATTTCTAATGCAGATATATGGAAGAGTTTTTGTTTTCTTCACTATGTGGTCCTATGCAATCTATATGAAGAACCAAAGAGGAGATGAGAGAAATAGAGAGAACGGGCGATTGAAATAAAAAGGCTGGGGTTTGATTTATGTTTTGGGGTGGTTGCAACACACATACTGAACTCATACACAGCAATAGAGTTGTCACACAGTGCGCGCATAGCGCGTGAGCGAATGCTCGTTTGTTGTTCGCATTACAGTTTGCATAGCAATGACTCTTTCCACTAGTTTTAACGTAATTTAACACCCTTGTTTTACTATCGAAATGACATAATACAATTTTTCCGAAGAAAAAGTTTAATGCGTGCATTGCATTGTCATTGTCATCGCCACCACCATCACTATCACAACCACCGAAAAATAAAAAATAAAATAGATATTTATTCTAATGCGTATTATTGCCCGAATGCCGCAATTTTTCACGGATGCTAAAATTTATTCGATCGTAATATTTGTAGTAAAAATAATGTTTTCCGTTAGTCATTTTGTCGAAACGATAAAAAAAAATTTAAAAAGCTATAAAGACATTTGGATCAAATTCCACGGTCTGTCGTATGTGTGTGTGTGTGTGTCGGATTCAGGCGACACCACATTTAGGCCTCCGATTTATGAATAGAGAGATTGAGATATGAGTGCGAGAGATGAAAGTGAAGAGGAAGAAGAGAAAAAACAATTCATTTCGATCTGAAGATGAAAAATGTGAACAAGAGAGATTCGATAGCAAAGTTGGGCGAATAAGTTTTGTTGATAATGATAAGACCAAATAAAATTCGCATGAATATTGTTCAAATTTATGAGGGAAAATTAGTTGAATTGGTTTTTCTCCATCTCTATCGCTCCATTTCAACAATGATTTTATTCGGCGGCGCATTAAGAGCGGAATATTTTTATAGTTTTACTTTTTCCGAACATAACATCAACTATGTAAGTCGCGATAAAAATGCGAGCTGTTATCGTTGGATGATCTTGAATCATATACTTGGGAGAGAAGTAAGGAGTCCGTTTTTATCAAGAAACTTCCATCAGATTGGCGTGAATGTGAGCACACTTCGGAACCAGCAGCATCAGCAGCAACGGTGGTAGTGACGAAGATGACGGCGACAGCAGTAGTGCACACAATGAACACAGAACAGATCTCATGCCTTCATCCGATACTAATTTAATAAATAGGAAAAAAAACAGCAATACACAATGATTTCGATCCAGTCGCTTTTTGGAGATGTGGACTTGAATAAACACACGACTACATCGACGGCGGTGTCAGTGGCGCGATATGCTGTGACATGGCATCGCATGACATGGCACCGTACAGATAGATAGTGTTTGGTAGTGGTCGCATGCTAGATTCAGCAGAATTTCTCTCGCTCGCTCGCTTTCCCTCTATCTCCCCCTCTCTCTTCCACAGTCCCTGGTCGTCCTATTGTTGAAAAACACACATAAATGTTTCTGGCTTTTATACTATCCAAACGCGCATTATGTGTATTGTTGTTGTATGCATATTTTCCGTCGATGATGATGATGCTGCTGTTGTTGTTGCTGCTGCTGCTGCTGCTGCTGCTGCTGCCGCCGCCACCGTCGCTGCTGCTCTCTTTCTGCTTCGAGAGATGCGGAATTAAACATGCGTCTCACTGGCGGCAAAACAAAAACTTGACTATTTATTGGCATCAATTGCCGACTATTCGGCACCACTTGTTTTCTTTATTACACTATTTTATTGCACGAATCTTATGTCGTCGAAAGAGGGATTCGAATTTTTTCGAATTTGTCTGCTCAATTCTTAGCGGGCGCGCCAGAGTGTGTATGAATAGAGATTCTGAGGGAGATTTTGAAATGCGCCCAAAAACTTAACCGTTTACTTGTTCGGTCTGTCGGTCGCTTGCTCGCGCTTTTTTTTCGCCGCTCGCTTCTGTGTACAAATTCACTTGCTTCCTTTTTCAGCAAGGGTAGTCAGTCGTTTTGAATCATTTTTTTTTCTTCTGTTCGGTGAAGGGCCATAAAAACTATTTTTCTTCTGTCGCTCGACTATTGTTCGTCAAAATTCGACTGAAAAAATATTTTGATTGGGCACATCTTTTGCATCGGTTTTTCTTTTCATCAGCAAAAACTTTGCCGCTTCCTGCTTAAATAAATAGACACACAGCGAATCGCTTGTAAACAACGACAGAAGTTTTATTGGAACACATAAGACATCGTCACAAATGGGCACACAGAGGAAAAAAACCGGAATAATGGATTCTGCTCTCATGTGCGCGCGCTCTCTTTCTCCCTCGCTGCCTAAATATAATATTTCAACGAACAATAAAAATAAAAGTTAAATTCTATATTTCCATCTCGTGAATTGATGATGGTTCACAATAAACTAAACTACTACTCATTGGGAAGATTAATGGTGGAGTCTACTTGAAAAATATGCGCCCCATGCATTTGAAACGGCGATAAACGACATTTTCGACGCTCCTTCGATTTCGCTTATGCTGATCAAGAAATTAAAAAAAAAAGCAAAAGAGATGATGTAGTGAATGACCTCTTCGGTCAACGAATAGAACCTCACAACATCCCTCCCCACTCCATTGACGCAAATAATAGTATTCCGAAAGGTTTTGTATTTCATACGCAATTTCCACGGAGAGAACTCATCATTCGGAACAACTGAAACAATGTACGAAAAAAATCGAAATTTAATCAGAAAAATCTGGAAAATATTTATTGGAAGCTGGCCAAGCGAATCACCAAATTTGTCGCTCGCTACATTTAAAAATAAAAACAGTTCAGCAGCGAAAACAATAATGAATCCTTTTAGCAACTGCAATCACGATCACCAAGTACATAATATATACACGTTGTATATACTGAGTTTGGCTACTGAATTATATGTTGACGCCAACATGAGACTTGCTTTTCAACAGTGTTTTTTTTACTCGTTTTTCATACGTTCACGGTAAAAAGCTGAGCGTATTGACTTTTTTCTTCTTGCGTGGCAAAATAAAATTGCGAGTTAATATCATGGAAAATTACAAATAAAAAGCACAGGTTTTCGGTGATGAAGCTTGAACAAAAACTGCAATTCAGAACATGAACATGTTTATATAGAGCAGGCATCAGTAATACTGAGATATTGACAGTTAAAAAAAAACATCACTTTTTTATGACCTCATTCAAATATAATTTTTGCATTTTGAACACTTGAACAAAAAAAATATTCTGAATGGTTTTTCAGTCAATAATATAGATAAAATATGCCCTTGCCATTTTTAATCGATCAGATGAATCTCTAGAATAGTTAGAAATGAGCGTGTTCTACATTGATAATGTGATAAATCATAAAATTAAACCTGAAATCAACTCGATTCATTTGACAAAATTATTTTCTTCTTCTTTTTTTTAATAATAAAAAAGGCAGTTTTTTATTGATTTCTAATAAAAATAGGAAAAAAATAATTTTTTCCTGCATTTTTTTTATCCCAAAATGAATTATTTTAAATTTTTTTCTCGAGGAGTTCTTAAAACTTGTCAGACCACTTCTTAAGATTAAATTGTAATTTTTCAATATCGAAATGATGATGTGTTTTCTTTGTAAAAATGAAAATTTTCTCTAAATGATTTGCCAAAGCAGGATGGTGTTAAACTGGTGATTAAAAGGTAATTAAAAATTATATTCAACGTTGCATTCATTCATTGCCCATTATTTCGATGCTTTTCAACTATTGATAGTAAATGGCGGATGATTCCAGCACTTTTCTTCTTGTTTTTCCCTGCGTAGTAATATTTCTAGTCGAATTTGAATCGAGAAAATATGAACTGAAGCCCTGCCATAGGCACCGAAGGTATCTAAATTCAAAATCACCCGTTTAACGCCTAAAAGTATTCGAGTGTTTTTTTTTGTGTGTGAAAAGTCAGTAGTTTCGTCTACGATGCGTTGAAGCTTTGTGGCGCTGTAGGTAATGTTATTCGTAAGTTTTATGACATTATCTCATCGAAAATACAACCGTACGTCGTCGGTATTTCCATCTCATTTCCACACCGAGCCTGAACCGTGTAAATGATGTCACGTAGCGAACTGTCAAAGTGAGATATCGAATGTTGAAATGGCCGAGACAGAGAGCTAAAATCTTAGTAATTGCAAACACACAGGGCGTGTGTCATTCATTTTGCGTTACAACAACGAAGTGTTTTATTTGTTTTTGGTCTCTGCAATAGTGTACAAAGTGACTTTATTTTCAGTGTTTGTTTTTAACTGTACAAAAATTTATATAGGTTTTACGTACACATCCCGCATCATTAGATTTTTTTCATAGTGTTGAAACTGTTGTTTTTGTCATTAATTAACAAAATTTGTGTAAATTTATGGAAAAATTGTTGTGATTTTTGGGAAAATTTGCATTTTAAAAATCATATGTGTGTTCCGTTGCTTATCATCACCACTCTTCGTCCCACTTGAGTTTGGTATGTTGCAATATAGAGTAATCCGTAAGCCATCTTGTGCATTCTACATAGATCTCTTATTCATCTTTATTTTATTTTTTGTCGTCGTAATTGTGATTTTTTTTCTCTGGTTAAAATGCATCATCAGAATGAAGGGAAAAAAATGAGCGTTTGATATTATTAGAATTATGATCAAATGTCATATGGTCAAATTGAAGGTAAAATTGGAAACAACACGTCGAATGAGTGAAATGAAATTGAAATGCTCCAAGCCATACCAAAAATAAACGCGAGAAATGATAAAATAATCGAACCGTTTAGTACACAAATCGGCGGCTGGCAGGCAGGCAAAGTCGGCCGTATAATGTGTTGATGACTCTTTCTCATTCTCTCGATATGTGTGTGCGAAACAGAGAAAGACAGGGAGTTAGAGCGTGTGTGTTTGTGTAATATGTGTGATTCATTACGCATACGGAACATTCGGTGTGTGTATGTGTGTGTGCGTGTGTGTCATTCGCAACAAAACGGATATATGAAACCTAAAAATCTAAAAACCTCAAACACAACACCTTTGCTACACATTTCATATTTGCAGACGAGATAACATCAAAAACTCGACATAAATAAGCTTTCGCGCCTATTGGCGGGTACTTATACCAACTAACAAACGCAAACGCGGTGAAAATGACGTGAACGAGAGAAGAAGAAAAAAGTAGATGAACAAATCCGAACAGAAAAATACAACAAACTTATTGAAAGTCTCGAATGGTTTAAAAATAGAATCCTGTTGTAGGCAAAAGGAAATGAAATATGTAAACTTCAAACAAACCAGTCAGTCGATTGGCACTATAATAAGACACCGAATCCATTCATACACACAGACCTCGGAACCATCATTTTCATACATTTAAAAACATACAGTTATTCCGTACGGGCAAGGAGTCGTGGAGCGCCAAAGTCATTTTTCTTCTTCTTTTTCTTCATCATCATCGTTTTCTTCCATTTTCTCTCGGTCTTTATTTATTTTCATTTTGAATATTCAGTGTTAATGTATGTGTGTGTGTGTGTATGGATATACACCGTTTTGATTTTACTATGAAATAGGTATTACACACATTTGGGCATTCCAAAAATTTATATTTTTCACTGACGCATTTCATTCTGGGAATCGATACATCAATCACGATGCCCGTTCAGTATGATTAGGCGAGGCGGTGTTCGGCTTAACACCGAAATCGATTAGCTTGAGAGTGAAAATATGTGTGTGAGAAATGAACCCCAATGATCTCATTGTATAATTATGACAAGTGAACAAAATATAATGAGCAAAAATAGCCGACTAAAACAATTCATTACAATGTAATGAACGTTCCTCTGTTGTGCGTTCTTTTTTCATATAATTTTATGCCAACGAATAATGCCCACATTGCAAAATGTACACAAAACGATTGTACAATTTATATTTTATACTTAATTTTTTTTCAATGGAATACGCACACATACACAAACATACCCACATCGATATCTCATACACACATACATACATACATACATGCACACATAAGCATACTCTTGCAAACACACACACACACACATACAGCCGTAGTACAATTGTGTGTATTCCCTGGTAAAATCGATTTCTTAACTAGTCTATTCTCAGTCGAAGTTGGCTTGCAATCGCTTGTGTTAAGTGTTCATTAATGAATTTAAAGAAGAAAAAAACGAAGATAAAAGATATAACGAAATACAACACACATTTTGCCACAGCCAATATACATGTAAAATTCGTCGAGGTGTGATTTGTTTTGTTTTGATTCTTTTTTTTCTCTGTTAACATAATTCTCCGAAATCGGCTGTTGTTATTTCATTTCCAAGCTGTCAGCAAGGTTGCTGCTTCTTGTTTCTTGTGTGTATTATTATCATTTTTTTTATTGTTGTTGTTCTACCTTGTTCTTGCTTCGTTATTCAATTTTTTCGGTGAATTCAAAATAGTATGTATTTCTTGTTTTAAGCATTTGCTATTTTGATGCTTGTGTCAAAGTAACGAAAAAAAGCGAACGTCGATTGACTCTTCTGGTTCCGCTATATTATACATGTTTGTCGCAGGTATTTGATTTTAAGCAGCTAATTACATTCTTTTTTTCGGTGCGTTTACATTAGTTTTTTTTTCCTTTTTCGATCGTTTGTTTATTAGTGGTGTGTGTGTGTGTGTGTGTGTTTGAGTATGTGTTGGTAGTACGTGTGCATTCAACTTCCGAAAATCATTCTACCGATGTGCCGATGGATTTGATTGTCAGGAATAAAAACGAAAATGAGCCTTCTGACATTTTTCATTTTATCGCCCATATGCGTGCGTGTGTATCTTTTGTAAATGCGCACAGATTGCCATTTTTTCGCTCTCTCTCTCTCTCTCTCTCACTCTCGCTCTCTCTCCGTTTCCAAATCAATGCTAGTAATAAACTTAACTGCTTCATTCATAGGAATGGAACAGAGAATGAATAAAGAAAAGAAAAAAAAACATAAACAGCTCAGAAATTACAAAATACGTGATTGGTATACAATCGGTAATGTGTTGGCTATGCTATGTGGTGTAGGAGGAAACTAGAAACAACGGATGCTATTTAAACATATTTAGAAACATTTAGTAGTTTGCATATGCGAGTTTTCATTAAAATACCATCTGTGGTATTTGTTCCATGCTCGGTTTCATTGCGCTTCCGAGCGGTGCACATTCATAATTTGTACCGATACTGCTGCTGCTGCTAGGCAAACACGGTTTTGGCTTGGGACATTTTCAAGCAGCCCATATTCAACATCTGAAAGTTCGTCAAAGGCGCATCGCCAATTGCATATCGTCATAAAGTCGTGACAGAGAATAGAAACAAAACAGAAGAAGAAGACAAGAGAAGAAGAAAAAAAAAAATGGTTACTAAGCGCGTCTTCTTTTCTTATTGTGCTGTAGCCACGTGAAATATCGATTTTACATACATCATTATCTTGTGCATTTAAGCCGTTAACGTTACGTATTCATTTCGCCTTATCGTTCAATTTGCTCTTTTGAGTTTCATCTTACTCTTTGTCTTCTTGCTTACAATATTCTCGCATAAACAGCACTTTTTTCTGTTGTCAGCATCAATAATGTCGCACGCGAGCGGCCACATAAATACGGGTCTCCCTCCGGTGAGAGTGTGTGTGTGTGTGTGTGTGTGTGTGTGTGTGTATGTATCTGTGTATATGGCACACAAATGGCAAATCGAAAACTTTGCGGCTCGGCATCAATCTCACCACTCTCGATTGATGTAAAGTGTAAAAGAGAGTGAATTGGGAACAACACTCATTAATGATTTGATGTGACAACTTGGCACGCACGCACACACATTACAGCCAATCGGCTTATTTGAGCCGCAATTCACTCTTCGCCAAACGAAATGTAATAGACGAAAGAGAGAAAAAAAAAGAATTAAAATGCGACATATAGCATGCTGCTCTCCACCCGATTGACCATTAAATTTCTGTTTTGAATTGTTTTAATTTAAAATATGGCATAAAATTACTGTGCGCTGTAGCACAAACTAATGAGACATATTTACATGGATACTAATATCAATAGATGTGTGGATGTAGGCGGCGGTGGCGACAGCGATGAATACAACGGCAGGCAGTTGTAGCATGCAAACAGAACAGAGATAGAAAGAGAGAGAGCACCGAATCACACACATTTCGATTCCACTGAATAGAGAAAAACCTTGCAACAAATTATTCGATTCACAGCATCATGTTCACCAAATGTGTGAACCCAATTTTGTTTTTCGTTTAAATAGATTTGTGTGTCTGGCACATTTGATGCCAAAGTAAAACCATCATGACGATGTCTGACCAATGTCCCGATATGCTCAACGCTTAACGCGCTCATGTTTCATTCATTATAAATCCAAAATTGAACCGTTCAGTCAGTCAATATGGAGATTATTTGTCTTTCATTCGGGAGAGATTGCCGATAAAACGAATGTCATAATCTATTCGGTGCCTCATTTGGCTTGATCGTCATTGGAATGGAATCTTGAAGTCGATATTCCGGTTCCGTGATTGTTCGTTTCACATGAGAAGCATCTAAGAGCCCAGTAACGATACCATCAATATCATCCCTCTCGATGCTGCACAACCACCGAAAATTGGTGTCTGTTTATGTGGTTTCCTTCGAATGTTACTTGTGCTGCAGCAGCAAGATCACTGTCCAATCAGGCAATTCATTTAAAACGAAAAGTTGAATAATTTATTGGATTTTTTGTTTGTTTGTCGGAGCGATTTAATTTATTAAAAAAATGGTTGGTTCGTTGGTTTATCTTGTTCGTGTTTCAGTTAATAGTTAAAGTGGCTCCGAACTACATTTATATTCAGTTTCATATATGTATATAGATAGGGAGCACACCGAATGCGAGAGTACAAAACAGAGTGAAAAAAAATGATATTATTACATAAAAATACAAATGCCCAATTTATTAAGATACATACAAGTATTTATACAGCATCATTTGCGAGATAGGCGCATGCGCCCCACCACATCCATTTTCGCCATCCATGTATTTGCTTCCAACCATAATTAAGATGATATTCGAGAGTGAAATAGCCGAATGTGAACGTATCATAATAAACTGGCTACTGGCAATGAGAGAGCGTCTCTCATTTTCTTTCTCTCTCTCTCTCTCTCTCTCTCTCTCTCTCTCTCTCCCTATCTCTCTCTCTCTCGCTCGCCAACCTCTCATTCAACCACACCGACCGTGTGTGTGCTTTATCGAACGACAGAAATTTTACCAATTCACATACAATGTACCCAATATAATATATTTTTTTCAGCAACAAAAACATTGTATTTGGATTTGGTTGAAAAGCATTGAAAAGAGGAGACAGCGTACATAAAACAGCAACGGCCAGAGAATGGCAGCGGTGGCGGCGGCGGCGGCGGTGGCGGCAACAGAAAAAAAGTAGCATCGTTCTATCCATTTTTGGAAAAACGCCGAACAAAAAGAGAGCAGAGAGCCAAAGAACAATTCTTATTACATATTTGTCAAACTATGCATGGCGCCAAAGTGTCGCGACTTCGCAACCTATGTACTAGGATTTTCGGCGCTAGCTGTAATTTATTTTGTGTATGCTCCCCACAAATAGACGCAAGCAAAGGTTATGATTATGATTTCGATGCCATTAGAATACAAACAATAAATCTATGCATTCTGCTCTCACCCTATCTGCTTTTGTCAAAAAGTTTTTGGTGCGATAGCAGTACATGAGCGCGCGTAACATAAGCTGAAGCCCATAAGATGCTTCTGTTTTTGGCTTTACACGAGGGATCTCTAAACACACTCTCCCCGATCAAATTTATGCAAATATTGTTTTAGTGTTTGAAAAAAAAGAGAGAACGAAAACAGAAAAAAAGCATACACATAAAATGAAAAACTTTGCGAGATGAGGAAAAAAGAGATTCGTAGATAAATGGAAACAACAGAGCATTGAGTCGTCGAAGAGGGTTAATGCTACACATTGTCAGCCCCAGTAGTTAGCGTTCCATTAATGAATATATGGAATCATAATTTGCAGGAATCTGACAAATTCTTTCATTAATAAATCGCGTTATAAATACTTACTCCACTTTACAAATTACGCGCTCTCTCACTCTCTTTGTGTATCTTTCATTCAATGCGGTGGGCTTGACCGCGCTTAATTACTATGGCATTTTAGGAATGCATGCAAGCAGCAAATGGGAACGCGGCATAAGTATAAATAGCGTATGGAATGTACACTTTGCACTGTACACTTGGCAGTGAAATGAATTAAAACCAAAGTTATCAGAGTTCAGTTCAGAGTTCAAAATCGAAGCGAAAAATGTCGGCCGAGAATATCGAGAGACAAACAGAAGGCATGCAATGCATGCTCCGATGCCACTGACTGTATATTCAAGAAACGTTCTCTCTCTCTCTCTCTCTCTCTCTCTCTCTCTCTATCTCTCTCTCTCTCTCTCTCTCTGTGTGTCGGCTTGAAACCGCATGCATCCAAATATAATGGTTTAATTTGTTTTGTTTGTACTTCTGATTTGTTATTCATCGAATGAATGAAGTGATCGGGTGAATTTGTAGCATTTTCGCCATCTTTGATATGCAAAACATCATCATTTCAATTACTTACTTAATGTGCTGACTGTCTTTTTCTCTTGCTCTTGCTCTCGCTCTCTCATATTCTTAAGTCCCCCCAAGTTCAATGTAATTGGAATAACCGAACAAGTGATGGTTAATTTGAAATTAAACAATTAATAGATAATCAAACCTGAACCGAGTGGAAGTCGCTCGGCAGGCATCCAGTGTGCTATATTTTTGTGTTAAGTCGATGCCTGTTTCTTTGCTTCTTTTGTACATAGATGTATGCATACGTATGGGTATTGCTTGATTATTCGTCGAATGGAATGAATGGCAAATGGCAATGATTTTTTTTTTTGGGCCGAGGGGAGGAAATCAAGCAGAAGCTGTTCAAGAAAAATCAAAGAATATGATTTGTCAAAAGATACCATTTCAAATGAATTCTCGGATTAAATAATCGAACGTAATGGGTTTTTATATCATACTCCTGATACACATATCCAATGTATACAGAATCAAAGCCAAATGTTCACAGCATCCTATGCCATAGGATGTGTGATGGCAGCAATTTTCACGCAGCCGTACTGTGGCCGTTCTCGGTTTCGAAAAAAGAGGAAGGACACAAAGCGAAGCATCGCAGCATCGCACATTTCAAATAAACATAGCCATAATGTACCGTTTCACCAATTCCCCCTTTTTTTGTCGTCGCTCTTTCTCTCTGTGTGTGTCGTTCCCTCTCCGTCTCATCGAATGCAAAAAGAAACCGAGAGAGAGTGAGATCCCTGTTGTCATCGCAATGCTAATGAAACTGTATGTGGTGTGCACATAAAATGATGCGTCAAAATTACCAAAAAGGGGAAATATCCTGTGGAAATAAAAGCCCCCGATAGAAAATACACTTTGATATTTTGCCGACTATCATCCTTAGAAACACGTCATTCTAGGCCTAACCGTTCAAGTGAATAGACACGGAATTCGACGAGCTCCGCGACTTTTCACAAAAATAAAATAGAAAATAAAATAAATTTTTATCTTTAACAAGAACCAGAAAAAAAGGGAAAAGAGAAAAAAAGGAAAACATTTCTGTTTATATCACAAAGTGTTTGGCTTGTTCAGTTTTAATAATTCCATGGAACTTGGAACATTCACAATCATTTCACACGAATAATCAACAACGATTTATAAGTTGTGAACAATTATTTCGTTCATTTCTTTTGGAAATGCATCAAATTCATTTTACAAAATTCAGCATAAAAATTATTTCGCATTTTCGACGAAATCATGAAATTAAATCAGATTTTTTATAGAATTTTTACCAAATTTAAAACGTAACTTTAACGCGATAAACAGCGAACGATAAAATAAAGTGCGTAAAAATGTGAACCATCGAGTGGAATCGGTAAGAGAGTTGCAAGAGCCCCACAACGTAGTGAATGTGTGGATTAATTTCAAACGCATGGTTATTTATGTTGTTTATTTTGTTTTTGAGAAAAATGGTTTGAATCTCTTTTTTCCCTTCATTTATTTGATGATGATGCAATCATATAAATATTCGACTCGTTTAAAAGGAGTCATTTTGCCAAATCAGAATTTCAAATGATTAAACGAAAGAGAAATACTATGAGAGAATGTAGAATGTTGCGCGATTTATTTTTCGTTGTTATTGATAATAATTTTCAGTTGTTCAAGACACTCTGAACTAATTTAACGTATCAATTTAACAAAAAAATTATTTCAGATTTAATAAAAGGCACAAATGGCTACGCTATCGCTGAAAATTAGCCTTGAAGGTGGTGCTGTCACTAAAACCATTCAATTCGATCCACAAATCTCCGTATTCGATGCATGCAAGATAATTCGAGAGAAATTTGCCGAAGCCATCCAAGGGAAACGTAAGTTAATAGATTCTGTTTGGCCTTTTCTGTTCCTTTTCTGTCCAAATAAAAAAAAGAAACGATTTAGTTAAATGAAAAATCTCCAAATTCGTTTGCAGCTTCCGAATATGGTCTATTTTTGTCGGATGATGATAACAAACAAGGTGTTTGGTTAGAATCGGGTAGAAATTTAGGCTATTATTTGCTTCGCAATCATGATGTGCTTGAGTATCGTCGAAAATTGCGTACGCTACGTGTTCGCATGTTGGATGGTGCGGTGAAAACAATTTTGGTCGATGATTCACAACCAGTATCTCAATTGATGGTCGTGATATGCACAAAAATCGGAATCACAAATCACGAAGAGTATGGGCTGGTGCGCGAGGAAAACGATCAACAAAATGAAAATTTACCGGACAATAAAACGGGCACATTGACGCTGAGACGGAAATTTGCGGAAAAAGATCGTGATGCCAAAATGGAAAGTTTGAGGAAGAAATTGAAGACGGATGATGAAAGTGAGTTTCAACTTGATATTGTTTTGCATTGTTTTCTTTTCTCGTTCTATTTTGTTTCGTTTGGTTTGTGTAGTGAAAATCCATATTCCCGTAGTAAATTAGAATTGTGAATCGGAGAATCAAACTGAAATTTATTTTGCCTTTCGAACCATACTCAGTAGAACTATTTTAATAACGAAGTGCGCATTTTTGCTCCTCATTTACGCATGATCAAAGTGCTTCGATTTTGATTGATGACAAGTGCTCAAATTATCATAAATTGATGAGAGTTGTTTTTTTTGGTATACAACGCAAAACCGCTTATTTCTTAACCTTCAGACGCGATTCAACTTCAACAATGATTCCATTCTTGAGTTGATTGGAAATCATTTGACTTTTTCAGAATTTCAATGGTTTTATGGGCCTAAAAAGTCGCTATACTCTCTCACTACTGCTTTTTATTTTGTAAACTGAAAAATTGAACGACGTACCAAAATCGATTGTAAATAATGTTTTATTTTTTGTGCAATTGCAGTTGTTTGGGTGGACACAGGGAAAACATTACGTGAACAAGGCATCGATGAATCCGAAACCGTTTTATTGAAGCGTAAATTCTTCTTCTCCGATCAAAACATCGACTCAAGAGATCCAGTACAACTGAATCTATTGTATGTTCAAGCACGTGATGCCATTCTCGATGGCACTCATCCTGTAACGCAAGAAAAAGGTACGTTTTTATTTCTAATGAAACATTAAAAATGCAATTTTGATTAAGATATTAAGTTGTCGATAGGAATTTTTTTTTAAAACAAAATCCCACTTTCAATTTGCAGCTTGCGAATTTGCCGGTATTCAAGCGCAAATCCAGTTTGGCGACTACATCGAAAGCAAACACAAACCGGGATTCCTAGAGTAAGTAATGAATTCTAATTCAAAAACTATTGACAAATAAATGGCCATAAAAAGAGAGTCACGTTTGAGTCAACAAATACAGAGAAAGAGAAAAAAGGCTTTAGAACAATTGAAACTTTGTTGTTTTCATGTCCTTGTTACTTGGTCTAATTTATTTGCATTACGCAAATCCCATTTACAATAAACAAGCTAATGTAGTATGAACATGTTTACAGCCTGAAAGAGTTTCTGCCGCAATCGAACGCTCGTGTCAAAAATATCGAGAAAAAAGTGTTTGCTGAACATCGAAAACACATCAGTTTGTCGGAGCTCGATGCAAAAGTTCTGTACACAAAGACCGCCCGTGAATTGCCAACGTATGGCGTCACCTTTTTCTTGGTCAAAGAAAAAATGGTGGGTAAAAACAAACTTGTGCCACGTTTGTTGGGCGTCACAAAAGACTCCGTTCTACGTTTGGACGAACACACAAAAGAAATTCTCAAGACATGGCCATTGACTACGGTTCGCCGTTGGGGAGCATCACCCAACACATTCACACTCGATTTTGGTGACTATGCAGACGAATACTATTCGGTACAAACGACCGAAGCCGAGCAAATCGTTCAACTCATTGCCGGCTACATTGACATCATCTTGAAGAAAAAACAAAACAAAGATCACTTCGGCCTCGAAGGTGACGAGGGCTCGACTATGGTCGAAGAGAGCGTTGCTCCATCAAAGTAAGTGATTCCGTTTTTTTCTTTCTGTTCTTTCTTCAATTACGCGATAAATTCAACCAATTTATTGACTGTTGTGAATTTTTTCTTGCTTGTACAGAGCAACATTCTTGCAATGTGAAGAAAATCGCGTTGGCAAAGCTGTTACTGAATCCGTGGCCAAGCCAGCGATTATCCGCGCCTCTGATGGTGAGTACATTTGATGCCGATTTCACCTCTATTTACCGTTGTCCAATTCCAGAGCATTTAAATTTAACTTACATAAATAATCCGAATGTAGGTGAAAGACCATATGTTCACCAAGAAATCCAAACGGTTCAATACGGAGCATTTATCGGTCAAGTGAATATGGCACATCAACCACCAACGGTAAGTTTATGGCTTTCATTCACGTGTTTTATGTTCATAATGTACGAAATGCTGTAAAAATAATAATAAAACAATTCAAAAGATTTAGTTGTAAGTTGCTGAAAATACAATGCTAAATAATACTAAAAAAAGAAATCGATCCAAATCAATATATGTATATATATAGTTAGCTTAAGAGCCTTGTAAAATATGCCCATGACATGAATATCGTACCATGAGTCGAGAACGCTTGAGAACGTTATCAAAATTGTTGTTGATTTGTGAAATATTTTTCTTTTAGCTTAAAGAAACACGAATAAACTCCGTGCATTCGGAGCCACAGCGTGCATTGGTTGGCTACATTTCGGCTGGACGTGAAGCAATTCGTATTGCCGAAGAAGAATTGCTGACCAAGGCGCCACTGCCCGATATGCATTCCATCGAATGGCGTGAAAGCAAATTAGACACATCAAAGCATGCGGTCAGCGTTCATATTGCTAGCGTGAATGCGGCTACCGCACAAGTAGTCACCGCAACACAGCCGGATGATGTTGATCATGAGGTTATCAGTCAAGCGGTTTCACAAATTACCGAAAGCATACCCGAAGTTACGAAAGAGGTGCGCTTACTCGCCGCACTCATGGACGATGATGACAATAATGGCAATAAATTGTTAGACACAGCACGTCAATTGTGCAATGCTTTAAGCGATTTATTGAAGGCTGCCGAACCAGAGAGCAAAGAACCACGTCAGAACCTATTGAATGCAGCCAGTCGCGTTGGTCAGGCTAGCGGTGACGTTTTGACTACCATCGGCGAAGAAACGCCAGAAAATCGAGAAATCCATGATATGCTCTTAGGTTTGGCTAAAGCTGTCGCAAATACAACTGCTGCGTTGGTTCTGCGTGCCAAATCGATTGCTGCTGAATGTGACGATGATGAAAAACGTAATCGAGTGATTGGATCGGCGAGTCAATGTGCTTTGGCCGCATCGCAATTGGTTGCATGCGCAAAAGTCGTCGCACCAACGATTCAAAATGCCAGTTGCCGAGGTTCACTCGAGGCAGCCGCTCGTGAAGTGGCAAAGAGCGTCTCAAATTTGGTTGATGCATGTAAATTTGCCAGCGAAAGTCCTCAATTGAAGGGTGATTTGATGGCTGCTGCAAAGGAAGTGTCACGTTCGCTCGGCGATTTATTGGACTACCTCAAACAAACATCAAACGAACGTTTGGCCACCGATGATGAGAATCCAGTTGAAAAAATTTTAATCACCACCGATAAACTGGTTTCAAGCGTTGACACACAAGAAATGGTGCGACAAGCCCGTGTTCTTGGTCAAGTGACCGCACAATTGATTCAATCGATCAAAAGTGAAGCGGAACAAGAGAAGGAGCCGGGACAACAGCATCGTTTGCTGGCTGCTGCTAAGAAATTGGCCGATGCTACCGCAAAAATGGTGGAAGCAGCTCGTTTGTGTGCAAGTAGCCCACATGATGCTGGCCATCAAACCGAACTTCGTAGTGCCGCCGAAGAACTTCGCGATATTACCACATCGAACTCAAATACACCGGCAATTAAACGGAAGATCATTCAACGTTTGGAGAATTGTGCTAAAGATGCCGCTTCATATGCAACGCAATGCATTTCAGCTTCACACAATGCAATCGACTACAGCGATGACTTCCAAACTAAAGAGCATTTGATGCAAGATTGTCGCATTGCCACCGAATATATTCCATCGCTGGTGAACGGCGTTAAAACATCGATTGTCAATCCAAATGATTCGAAATCACAATTGAATCTCATCGAAATCTCCGAACAATTTATCGATGCCGGCACCAATGTGGCATCATCAGCTCGTGCATTCTATCCAACCGTAAAGAATCACGTTGCATCACAGACTCTGTCGGACAGTGCCATGAATTTGAATCACTCAATCAACGAACTCGGCTCGGCCGCAAGACGGGCACGTGAAGCGTGCAGCGGACAGGAACTTGAATCAGCCATTGATTGTGTTAAAAATCTGTACAATGTATTGAACGATACTCGCACCGCCTATTTGCACAAAGAACTTCGACCACTTCCAAATGAAACGTCCGACAATACATCGCAACAATTGACGAATAGCGCAAAGGCTGTAGCACTTGCCCTCTCGCAATTGATTTCAGCCATCAATCAAGACGAACGTATGTATGCTGGTGTGGCTGGACGAGATTTGGCATTGGCACTGGGTGACTTTACAAAGAATATCCGTGGCGTTGTCGCCACTGGCGGCAATGCGGACATCATCGATAAGGCTGATGAAGTGATCCGTGGCACACATCGTGTGATGGAGGTGGCTCAACAAGCATTAGACAACGGAGATAATGGGCCAACATTGCATCAATATCAACGTGATGTCACGAACGCATTGCAAAGCTGCGTCGAATGTTTGCCTGGACAACGTGAAGTCGACGAAGCACTGAAGAACGTCAACGAATTGAGCGAAATCATCAACTTAGGTGAATATCCACCTACAGACAAAACATACGGCCAATTGCAAAACGAACTTAGAACTGCAGCAAATAACCTGAACGAAGCCAGCGGTGAAGTTGCTAAAGCCTATTCAAGTCCACCATGGTTGGCTGTTGTATCACAAAATTATAGCGTCGTTTACAAGGATTTGCTGTCGTGTGCTCTTGAAATGGCCGGCCAAACCACCGATCACATCGCTCAAACCAACATCATGAATGGATTGCGCGGTGTTTCAGCCACATCTGTGTCACTTCTTTCAACCGCAAAATTAATTGCCAGCGATCCACATCAAGCCAATGCCAAGGGTCAACTTTCACAAGCATCGCGTACAGTTACCGATAGCATCAACTATTTGGTAGATGTTTCCACGCAAGCAGCTCCATGTAAGTATTCGAATATGATTCTTGGATTAACAATAAAATTTAGTTAAAAAATATTTGATTAACTTTGAAATAACATGTTGTAAATTCAATTCCATTCACAGGCCAAAAAGAGTGTGACAATGCAATTCGTTCAATCGAAGCACTTCGCCCATTGTTGGACAACCCAACCGAACCGATTAACGATCAAGGCTACTACGAATGTGTTGAAAATGCCACGGAAAAATCACGTCAATTGGGCATCGCCATTTCAGACACATGCAATCAAGCCAAGAATGCTGACACCGAATTTGGTCACTCAGTGAATCAAGTGTCTGAGGCACTTCGCAGTTTGATTGAATCGGCTGCACAAGCAAGCTATCTGATTGGTGTATCGCATCCAACTAGCTCATCTGGTCGCCCGGGTATCATCGATCAAACGCAACTTTACCGCGCCTACCAAGGCATTCGTCAGAATTGCGATATTGTCAGCAGTTTGAACACAACCAAACAGCAAAAGATTACCGCTTTAACGGCCGTTGCCAAACAAACATCAATCTTGTGCACCGTTTGCCGTCGTGCTAGCTTGAACACATCGAATCCAGTTGCAAAGAATGAATTCATCGAAGGCGCCAAATCGGTAGCCAACACAACCGCTGACTTAGTTGCTCAAGGTGAGTTTTTATTGCTCAATTGTTTGAGAATGTTTAGTAACAAATAAAATAATATCAATTTGAGATTGATTCCGGGCAATTCTAATTCCGATATTCAATTTCCTTACAGTGAAAGCATTGGAAGATGAATACAGTGCCCCATCGCGTGCTCAATACGTTGAGCCATTATTGGAAGCCGTGAATTCAATGTGCCAATATGCTTCACAACCGGAATTCATTTCGATTCCAGCCAAAATTTCCGAAGAAGGTTACAGAGCCCAAGAGCCAATTTTGCAGGCTGGTCGCGGTGTAGTAAATGGTGTTGTTGAAATGGTTAAAGCCGTTAAGTCGTTGGCCGTTGCACCAAAAGATCCAGCCGTTTGGCAACAATTGTCTCTACGTAGCAAACCAGTATCAGACAGCGTACGAAATCTGGTTGACAGTATTCGTGACAAAGCACCCGGTCAAGCTCAATGCGACAATGTCCTCGAAACGATTAACACTTGTGCCCGCGAATTGGATACCGCTTCAATTTCGATTGGTGTACAAGGTTTACCAAAACGACAGGACAATAATTTGCAAGGTTTCACTAGCCAAATGCTCAATGCATCAGCCGAACTGCTCGACAAACTCGAACCAATCAAATCGGCTGCCAAACGCAATGCAGAAAGTTTGGGACATGCTGTTACCGAAATTTCACGTTACATTGTCCCATTGACGGAGAGTGCCATCGGTGCCAGTTCGCACATCGTTCACTCGAACAAGCAAATTCTGTTGATCGACCAAACCAGATCGGTGGTCGAAAGCTCACGCGAATTGGTCGAAGTGGCCAGAGAGGCTGGTGGAAATCCACGTGCAACCCAACTTCACAGTCGACTCGACGAAGCGGTTGATAATACACGTGAGATTATTCTTGAATTGAATACAACCGTTGAGAAATTGTCCACAGAAAGTGGCATCGTTAGCGGATTGTTGGAGCAAATCTATCGTGCCATGTCGCGCATCACCGACAAACGACAATCCGTGTTCAATGCAACGTCAAGCACCAGCTTTGTTGACTATCAAACCCGAATGGTACAAAGTGCTAAAGAAATTGCACGTTTGGCAAATGAAATGAACGCAAAGGCTGCACTCGATCCATCTAAATTGGCCCAACCATCGGTGGAAATAACTCATCACTATACCCAACTTGCTCAGGACTCAATTGGAGCGTCACATGTAACATCATCATCTGATTCGGCTATGCGTATCAAGCAATCGGTTCAAGATTTGGGTCGTTCGATTGGTTCATTGATTCAAGCCAGCAGCGGTGCTCGAGTTGATGATGCATACTCGCTTAGCGAAATTTCATCGTCTGCTCGTAGCGTATCGGAGAAAGTGGCACAAGTTTTGGCCGCACTTCAAGCCGGATCAAAGGGAACACAGGCGTGTATCAATGCAGCGAATACGGTGTCAGGAATTATTGGTGATTTGGATACGACTATTATGTTTGCAACGGCCGGCACATTGCACTCAGACAATGATGGCAACTTTGCCGATCATCGTGAACACATTTTGAAAACAGCCAAGGCATTGGTCGAAGATACCAAGGTGTTGGTGGCTGGTGCGGCCGGTTCACAAGAACAACTTTCGAATGCTGCACAAAATGCCGTTACGACAATTAGTGAGTATTCGAACGTACACTTACAATATGAGTCATATAATATTTCCTCCGTTGGAAATGGAAATTTAATGATTTTGTTGTTGTCTTCACCATCAAACAGTTCAACTAGCGGATGCTGTGAAACGCGGTGCCTGCAGTTTGGGCTCGAATCAACCTGAATCTCAAGTGATGGTCATTAATGCCGTGAAAGATGTTGCATCGGCTCTCGGTGAATTGATCAACACAACGAAGACCGCATCTGGAAAATCAGTCAACGATCCATGCATGCAGGATCTTAAAGAAAGTGCACGGGTAAGTAAAGAACAAAAACACTCACACATAGAACATTTGCTTAAATGTGTTTGAATTTTCAATATAGTTTATTTTATGTGAATGCTGCTAGGCTTACGTGGAAGAATGTTTGGTTTTTATGATTTTATAATAAGCCGTTTCTATATAAAAAAAAATTTAATGGTACCAAAATAACACCAACGCACACTGTCTGTAGTTTATTCTCTTTGAGACTTAACACGTACGGGTTTTCCTCCTGACGAATTCCTCTTTTTTTATTATTGTTATTATTCTTATTTACTTTTTTTGTGGTTATTGTGCAATTTTATTGTAGTCTCAAACTAGCTGCCGCAATCTAATCAATTCTTCTAAATTAATACCCAAACAGAAATGATGTTCAATGCATTGTTTTGCGAAGCGATTTCGGTAGTAATGATTTTTTTTTCGAGTTTATTTTTACATTTGTTTTCTTCATTTGATAAATGCGATAAACATAAAAAAAAACACACGTTCATCAAAAATATCCAATTTGGTTTGATGAGCATAAGTTTCAACCAACCAAAATTCAGGTCCATAGTCTTAAACGTGAGTTCCTTTTTAGGTTTTAGTGGTTATGGTATCCGGTTTGTTAAAAACCGTAAAATCTGTTGAAGACGAACACACACGTGGAACACGTGCCATGGAGGCCTCTGTCGAAGCGATTTCACAAGAGATTCGGGTAAACCACCTTTTTCACTCTTCCTTTCCCTTTCCATATTTTGGAACAATTTTTTTTTTCGTTCCAAACATGACACTTTCATCTCCATTCACATATACTAATCGGAATGTTTTGTTCGTGCATTGTTCACACCAAAAAAAAAACAGATGATTAAATCGCCACTTTTGGCTGGTACACCACCAAATTCACCCGAAGATTTGATTCGCGTCACACGAAATGTTACATTGGCAACTGCCAAAGCAGTTGCGGCCGGTGCATCGAATTTGCAAGATGATATTGTAGCAGCGGCCAATTTGGGTCGTCGTTCCATTTCGGAAATGTTAGCCGTTTGTCGATCGGTTGCTTGGAATTGTGCTGAAACGCCCGATTTGCGTCAAAGAACATTGGACGCGGGCGCTGCCGTTGCCACATCATACAAAGAATTGCTGGTGGGTGTATTGCGCGGATGCCATGCCGATGAACGTATGCATTTATCGAGACAAGTTGCAAAATATGTTACCGATCTAGTTGCAATGGCACAATTGCTGAAGGGCTCTGATTGGGTTGATCCAGAAGATCCAACGGTTATCGCTGAAAATGAACTGCTGGGCGCAGCTGCATCGATCGATGCGGCCGCTAGAAAATTGGCCAATCTTCGACCACGTCGACAACTTGAAGCAAAGGTACGTTCAATTCCAGAATATTTTGTAGTTTTTTTGACATTTACAGCTGTGACCAGACTCAAATGGATGGACTCTCGACCGGTTTGATGGTTACGATGAGATATGTTTGATATTCTTGGTTGTTATTTTAATTTTCACCCAGGAATCAAACATATTATTATCGTGGCTGTTGTGAGCAACGTGGGAATCGAAATGCCTCTTCGTGAATTTCAATAAATTAATTTTTCTTCTTTGAACATTCTGTGTGTTTCAATTGTGGTTTTGATCAATGTTTTGTTCATTTTGTTTTTCTTTTGTTCTGGAACAGGAAGCCGATTACAATTTGCAATTCGATGAGATGATTTTGGAGGCAGCGCGCGGTATAATGGCTGCATCATCAGCATTGGTTCGTGCAGCAAATGCAGCCCAAAGAGAACTGATTGATCAAGGAAAAGTGGCTCGTTCGCCGCATATTTCCTCAGATGATGGTCAATGGTCGGAAGGTCTTATCTCGGCTGCGCGCTTAGTAGCCGCTGCCACACATAGCTTAGTCGAAGCCGCCCAAAATCTTGTACAAGGTTTGGGTACCGAAGAAGTGCTCATATCATCGGCTAAACAAGTGGCCGCCTCAACTGCTCAGCTCTTGATTGCCTGCAAAGTGCGATCGGATCCAAATTCCGAAACGGGCCGTCGTTTGCAATCGGCCGGTAATGCTGTTATCAAATCAACGGATAATTTGGTACGAGCCGCCCAGCAAGCGCTCGACATGGAAGAAGAGCATATTCTAAAGATTAACACGAGCATGGTTGATGGCATGGCACAAGAAATCAATGCACGATCAGAAGTTATCAAAATGGAGAAGCAATTGGAAGAAGCCCGGAATAAATTGTGCGCCATTCGACAGGCAAAGTATCGTCACCGAAATGCCATTGGCTTCGAAGATAGTGATCAAGAGGATTACGTTCCACCACCACCGCCACCATTGCCATCAAACTATCAAGTATACAACAATAACCGATTCAATGATTCAGCAAACAGCAGTAGCCTGTACAGTAGTTTCAATAGGCAACAACAGTTGCCGCCACCACCACCGCCAGCACAAATGCCGCCCGAAGTTCCATCGCGGTTCAATCGATCCGTTTTAACTGGAAATGCCACACCACGTCCATATCACTCAGACACATCATACGGAACGCCCGTGTCACCATTGCTAACATCCACATTTCGAAGCGGTCACGGCGATAAAAACAAACAACTAGAGGCGTGTGTGCAGGATTTGCACGAGAAAACATTTGGCAAAAGTGGCGTGGTTCCATTGAGCACATTCAAATCACACGCAAGCGAATCGAACCAGAATGATCAATCAAAAACAGAGCAAACCTATGAAGGTTTTACAACAAGGTAAAATCATTATCGTCGATCACATTTACACACACGTACAAATCGAAAGTTTTTAAGAAAATTTGGAGAAAAAAAACCAAGTCATTTGACAACACGCTTGATCTATTTTTTTTCTTGTTTCGTAAAGTCCAAACAAAACATAGAAATACGAAATCACGACTAACGCTTTCAATCGCTTTGCTTAAATGTTAACTCAGTTGAAACTTTCTTTTTTTTTGTATTGATAATGATAAGCTGGTTGTGTTCATACTAATTGATCTATAAATGCTTCCTAACTAATTGGTATATGTGCTCACAAAATCATTACACATTTTTTTATGATTGAAATTGCATCCAAATTCGATGAATGTTTAATGGTTTCATTTTTATTTGTATCATTGCATCGTTCATGCGAATATCATGATGGCTTTTCAAAAATCCATTTGGTAGTCGAAGATTGCATTTACGGGACAAATGTTATTTTGCGCTTTTGATTACTCATTAGCGCATGTCTATTGATTGGTTTCTTGGGATTCGTTTTTAATTCACGGTTGTTGCCTTATATTTGTTGAAAAAAAAAGAATTGTTATAAAATTAAGAAATTGTTGGGATCGCATGGAATCGAATTTTGTTTATGTAATTTGTTGTACACGGTTCAAACCGGCTTTCAAGCGGCTTTCTTTTTAGATGTGAAATGGAATTTTTCTCCAGGAAAATGAAAGCTATTTTTATATATCGCCTGAGAGAAGCGAGAATGTTTAATCAAAATACATACATACAGAAAAGTACACCATTTTGGCCTTAAAATTGATAAATCAAAATACATTGGAGAATGGTTCATCGGTTATCCAGAAACCATACACATAAATGATTTTACATACTCGCTCCGTCATCAATTTTACTGAATATTGTTATGCATTCAGATACATATATGTTTCTCCCATTCGTTGGTTAAATTGTTTCTAATGGTATTGCGCTTGATTAAATGTTATCTGTTGAAATGTTGTAGAATTTAGATATGGCAAATGTGCAACCCAGCCAAAAAAAGATTTTTATTCATTCAATACTATTCATTTTATTTATTTGCCATTTCAAACGAACAACAAAATCGAGAAAAAAAAATTTTTATTGATGAAACGAACCATTCAAATTCCTTTCGACTAGATATGAAACCAAATGCTTCCAAAGAAATTTATCGCCGAACGTTCAAATGGAGTTGCCGACAGAAAACCTGTCCCAATTGTCTTTAAATAGCGGCATTACCAAATCAGTATCTACCATGGCTAGTTCAACGAGTATCAAACGCGTAACCGGAAGCCAAAAAGTAACAACATCTTTTAATTCCATTGAGCGAAAGAACTAAAAACACTGTTTATTTTATTATCATCATCATCATCATCAACAGCTAATCGAGTTGTTTTTATTATTCTTCTTCTTTTAAAATCAACATACACACACAACGCAAAGCGATGAAATCAAACACTAGAAACGAAAACGAACAATTTTTCTGAATAATTAATACAAAAAAAAAAATAAAACGATAAAATGCTTTTCCTAATTAAAACACACTTCCATATTTGGCGATAAAGAAAAAAACAGCAACACACATATAACGATTTACACGTTTTTTTAACAAACATGCGTTCACTTTTTTAGCGAAACCACTTTATTTTAATTAACCAAAAGAGAAAGAAAAACAAAAACGTTTAACCGAAAAAGCAGACAAGTTAAAATGCCAAAAACAAATACGAATTATTATTCAAACAAAACGCAACAATTTTTTTTTCTTCTAACACGATAAACTCGCAGTTGTTCCTCCAATTTTATATTAAATATTTTGGCAAAAGATGTTTTGTTTGTTTTACAACATGGAACAATTACATTTTTGACATATCAAAGTCTATTTATTTTTTAAACGGAACAAAAATGAAACTAATTTGCAAAACGAATCTATTTTATGCGAATACATTTATATATACATTGACGAGAGCGCAACAAACGCCAATTTTTATGTACTACAATATATCTATTTTTGTATTTTTAAACACGGTGGAATTAACCGAAACATGAAAAAGAAAAACAAAGAAAATTCATACGAATAATTAAGTCACAAAGTGCCAGACGAAAAAAAAAGATTTAGATATTGTATTTTGAACGAATTAATTTCGTCGACAATTTGATCGAAACGTGAAGTTGTAAACATTTTTTTTCCTTTAAAATATACTATATACAATACAGGCTAAAGAGAAAGAGAACTTTATTTAAATTGTCGTTTAAAAATGAATTTTATTTTTTTTAAGTGAGCTTAATTTACACAAGTAGGGGCGAAACGATGGTTTTTATTTCGGTCCAACGGAAATGCGAGTTTCAATGTGCCAAAAGTCAGGAACAACTAAAAGAAATAAGCTTGTAAAATGCAAATCATATTTTGACTTGCACACGAAAAATATGTATTTTTTTCTCTTTTTTTTCGCATTAGAAAATATTTCGTTTATTTCACATGTAAAATGTACACAAAAACGATTTTAATTACAACAACAACAGAGAACTTAAAAAATTTTAGCTGTAAAAAAATGCAAAATGTTATAAATACGTTGATTAACAAGTGCCTAACTTTTCTTTCTAAATAATAATGCAAAAGATTGGATTTGATTTTCCTCCACTTAAAAAAAATGTAGAACACTAGGACTATATTAAATGAATTCAGGATAATAATGTAATAAAAAAACAGAGAGAAATGTTGAAATAGTTTTTCAAAGAAATCTAATACAAGTGATAGGCGCAGACTATTGTGATTATTCACACAGATTAATTATGTGGCATATTACTTATTAGAGAAACACACATCGAATTTTTGTTGAACTTTTGTACTCATTTTCATTCATTTTTTCTTTATTTTTCGCTTGAATTAATGATTTAGAGATTTACAATGCAAAATCTGTTTCAATAGCAAACCAAAAAAAAAAAAACAGGAGGTTTGAATCTAAAACGCAATAAATTGTTTATTTTTCACGAAAAATGGTGCACCCATTAAAAAAAGGATGAAGAACGAATTCATTTTACCGGGATGTTTCGAATAATGGTCTGATTTTCTGTTTGTTCGATTAATCTGCACATCTAACAATTATTTTGTTTGATTATCTCAATAATCACGAAAAAAAATGTACACGAAATAACATTTTAACAATGGATTTCAACGAATCTGTTAGTTTAAAGAGAAAATCATGAGGAAAAAAAATAAAATATCAATTTAACAAATTTACAACATTGCGGTTTTATTGTGCGTCGTAGCATTTTATTTATTTCTTTTTGTGAAAAGATGCATCGATTATGGTGGGTAAGATATAAGAACTTTTGCCGAAAGCAACAACAATGTTATTATTTTGGATGAAATTTTCATTGAATGCTAATTGAATCAACTGGTAAGAGAAATTACGTTTGAATATGGCCAATCCATTTTCAATTTTCATTCTCGCAGCAAGGTCTCAAAGGTTAAATCTGGAACAATGCAAAACTTGTCTGAAAATGCGGATTTTTCCGGAGATATATAGATGCATCAGGTTCTGTATCTAAATTCGCTCTCATTTGGTCAACACTTTCATAAATCTGCAAGCTGACAGTCAAAATTTGCTGCTGTCGTTATTTTTTGCCTTTTTCACTTATATTTTTTTTCGATTTCAAGTGTCTATGATCAAACACTTGCAATTATTTTGTTTTTCTTCAATTTTCAAAGTTTTACTGACTTCAATACAACACAATTTTCAGAACACTTTGAATCTAATTTTGTATCCATTTTCTGGGAAGTGTCTTCTGTTGGCTTTGAATTTCCAATTATATGAACACCGTTTTTTGACGAGGAACAGTTTTAATACTTACGTTTGATTTCGATATGATCAACACTGCTGAAATCTACGGAAAATGTAACTCCAGAAAAAAAACCCTAAATCGGAATTCTAAAAGCATTAAACACCAATTCGATTGAAAACACAAGTTTTTCCGCTGGTGTTTTGCTAATTGTTGTTCAATAAATTTTATTCAACACATTTTTGACAAAACAATGATTTTCGTTATGTTATGTTATGTTAGATTTTTCTGTAACGGCAAGCTGTTGTTATTGCTGCAAAACTGGAAATAGTTTCGTTGATCATTTGTATCCCATATCGACTTCGACCTGCGAATGAAATTTTATATGATTTAAATGCAGAAAGAACTGAACCAATGAAACTTAGAGAATGAAAATAGTAAGTATTAAAATAGCACTAAGTCCACTTACTTCGTGATATGGTGAATTTTCGTGGCCACATTCACACGCACTTTTCTCTCCTTTACAAGGGCTGGTTCTGTTGTATTCGATTCTGCATCTTTCACATCTGTAGTACGCTTTGAACAAATTTTCGCACATGGTTGCTTCGGTTCTTTTCGTTCAGATTTTATTTGCACTCAGATACAGTGTGATGGCCGACTGAACTCGTTCTGAGCTCCGGTAAGTGAAAGAAGCCTTTTGTATGCTATGGATATGACCGAAACTGCTTACACCGATCTTTTAAACGGCTGGGTGAAACAAAGAAAATCAATTCATCTGTGGGATAATGATAAAAGTGCTAACACAGAACAATCCACAAATTACGTCTCGATCTTTAAACATTCTTAGGAGTCGTTTTGACCAACGACCGATCAGAAGATTATGATGTGAACTGAAAATGTCTCTCAACTGACTGAATATTTCCAGTTTTTCCCCAGCTGGTTTTACGCACGTAGCAATGGCTTGATCCAAATGCTCAATATCGGTGAGGCTACTGAAGATTCGTGGTTTTTCCATTGGTAATGTCGTGACACTGCATACAAATATAAAGTGGATAGCATTACAACGATTATCCGTTTCGATTAGAATTCGATCCATGATTATTTCCAGAACGTCATCCACTTCATTCCACATGGAACACGTACGAAGCAAAATCATTTCGACAAGATAATTTACATTAAGTTCACAAAGCCGACTTTGAAGAGAAAAACAAAAGAATATAATAATTATGAAATGCATGTAAGAGAAGAGAATGAAAAAAATACACACACAATGAAGAAGCTAAATGTAAATAAATTTGTTTTTAGTTACGGAAGAAAAAAAGTTATTTAAGTAAAAAAGAAATAAGTTTACTTGTAACATGTAATCTTCATTTAAATAGGTCACGCATTCAATTTTCCGACCTTTTAAAAAATAAATCTATTGAATGTCGATACAAATCATTTGTCCATAAATCCCATTTGAATGATGTTTATAATTTTTGAAAAATGAACCAAGTTTGACATATCATTCATGTGGCAACACCGCAGTAGTGCCCGATACAGGTGCATTTTTTTTCCAGTCGCCATTTTCCAAAGCGTCATTCATATCCAACAACGCGTCGCAAACACATCATATTAACTTACAAACAGAAATTGAAGGTAAATAGTTTCATAAATCGTACCAATTTGGAAATTGCAAAACAAATTATTTTCAGTAAATTTTCGCTTTCAGAAGATAAAGTTTTCATCGTGAACTGCAATAACTGAGAGAAACATGGCATCAGTATCAGGCGAGAATATTGAAAATGGTCCTGCAGCGAAAAGAAGACGTTAGATGAACGATACTGCACACAATTCGTCTGGCAGTGACAGCAATATACACCATAATCCGGGCGACGATGATTCTTCGGTCCAATTCTCAGCCTCTAACACGGATAGCGTTAGCACTCCGTTAGTTTCAAGCGAACTGTCTGACAATATACACCATAATCCGGGCAACGATGATTCTTCGGTCCAAACCTCGGCGTCTAACACGGATAGCGTTAGCACTCCGTTAGTTTCAAGCGAACTGTCTGACAATAATCCGGCCGACGATAATTCTTCGGCCCAAAACTCAGCGTCTAACACGGGTAGCCTTAGCATTCCGTTAGTTTCAAGCGAACTGTCTGACATTGCATTGGTCGAAAAATTGAGTGAAGGTATCTTATTTATTTTATTGTTGAACCCAATTGATTATATTTGATTACATATTTTTCTATTCTCATCTCGTTAAAAAACAGTGAATCTTCAAGGCACAGAGTTTATTTTTAAGTACTACAAGAGTGCGGTGGTAAACCAAAAAAAAAACAGCTCGACGAAATGAAAAAACAGCACGAAGACGACGTTCTAGCTCAAACCAAACGCTGTGAAGAAATGGAAAAAAAGTACAACCAAATGAAAGAACAGCACGCTAATGACATTCAAGCTCTCCGTGAAGAAATGAATAAAAAAATCGAGGAAAACCGAAAATGTGCCAAATGCAAAGGAAAACACGAAGATCCGTTGCATTGTCAAAATTGTGTTCGTCAGAGGTAATTAGTGAAAAGAGCTCAAGATCATTACGCTGTGATGAAATTACACAAATATTGAACTGCATTTTTTTTATTGGATTTTAGAGCAGAAATATTTACACAATTCATAACAAGTTCGATCGCGGATCTTCTCGGTCAAGAGTATGGAATGCCGCCGACACCACCTACGACACAAGATGACTGAATCAACGTGTTTAATTCAAACCATTAGGAAATTGCGCGACACTTATTTTTTTTTTTTTTTTGATTCAACTCATTCACCAAATCCGACGTAATCGATATTGTCGGTCGGATTCAGTAAAAGAACACGTACAAAGCAAAATCATTTCGACGAGATAATTTACATTAAGTTCACAAAGCCGACTTTGAAGAGAAAAACAAAAGAATATAATAATTATGAAATGCATGTAAGAGAAGAGAAAGAAAAAAATACACACACAGTGAAGAAGCTAAATGTAAATAAATTTGTTTTTTAGTTACGGAAGAAAAAAAGTTAATTAAGTAAAAAAGAAATAAGTTTACTTGAAACATGTAATCTTCATTTGAATAGGTCACGCATTCAATTTTCCGACCTTTTAGAAATAAATCTATTGAATGGCGATATAAATCATGTGTCTATAATTATTATTGTGTCTATTGTGTTTCGTATTGGTTTTACTTTCTTGAATATTTTCTGAAGTGCAAAAATTGGCAAGTCGCACAAGAAACTGTTTTTTAATTTGCAGAATGCAGATGCATCTTATTTTTTCTGTAATCGATCAATGCACTTCTATACTTCATGATATTTCTCAACGTTAACAAGTCAAGACAAAATATTTACTTAAATTGACCATTCCATGGATGAATAAATATTTCAGTGATTTTATGTATCTTAACTTGAAAAAATTGTCACAAATTTGTGGCGCAATATAAGTTTTGTTGGACCGTAGGTTACAGGATTTGAAATGGAATTGACGTTTGGAACGATCAGTAAATTTATGGGCAGCGTTGAATTTAAGTTTATTCAACATTTTTCATTACTTTGTATATCAAACCACATATCTGGTGTTGAAAGGTGATAATAAGAGTTGATTTGCTTTTTTCGCCGCGCATTTATCTCCATTAGACGTAGACCTGATTATTCTTATAACAACAAACAAGACCAAGTAGCCTTTGGAATTTGAAATATCGGTGTAACATTCTTTCTGTGAACGGCACGTACAATCGAGATGTGCAGTGTGCACGATTCGTAGCCAGCAATACTCTCTTCTAATGCAGACAGAATCAACATATTTTCATTTTCAAGAACACCAATTGAGAAAAGAACATGCATTCTATTAAGTCTCACGAATAGAATTCATTTATGATTAAAACTAGTGCTGAAATTTTAGCGGTTTTAAACTATGTATGTCATAACAATGAGGTGAAAATTGTGTCCCCTCTCCCCGTTATATTCATAAACACACCACAAACAACGATGGTGAGATGTAAAAGTGAAAAGGTGTTGTTCACCACAGCTGTGCGATCTGTCAAAGTAAGATCGTCTGTACATCAAAAGAAAATAAAGTCTTCAACTTTCTTTCAGTGCAATTAACTTTCCAATTATGAAATCGACATTATTGTGCAAACATTTAATGGTAATTTTGAAAATTCCACCGCTGTTTTCCTTCTTTGTGTAATAAATCCTGTTGTTGACACTATTTTGCCTTTCAGAATTTAGGTGTAAGCCGACAGATTCATACGACATGTAGGAATATGTTTGGTTTGGTGCCGATTGTGATCGAGCAAACGGGTCGCGGAGAGCGCTCATATGATATTTTCTCACGTTTGCTGAAAGAACGGATCATTTGTTTAATGGGTGGCATCAATGACAGTATCAGCTCGTTGATTGTCGCTCAATTGTTGTTTTTGCAGGTAAGATTCATGCAATCATTTGTTTCGAAGTTGTTGATGAAGTTCGATTTTCCATTAATGTAGTCGGAGAGCAGCACAAAACCAATCCATATGTACATTAACTCGCCCGGAGGCAGTGTTACCGCTGGCATGGCCATTTATGACACTATGCAATACGTAAAACCACCAATCGCTACATGGTAAACAGAGAATCGGATTCGTCATTCCGATCGTCCCAGTAGCATTTATATGATTGCCATTTTGTGCATTTTTCGCAGGTGTGTTGGACAAGCCGCTTCGATGGGATCCTTGTTACTTGCTGCTGGTGAAGCTGGCATGCGACACTCGTTACCAAACTCCAGAATTATGATTCACCAACCGTCTGGTGGAGCTCAAGTAAGCAACAGACTTTCCACATTCATTGAAATCATTTGTCTAAAATAGTGCATTTCCAGGGTCAAGCGACTGATATTCAAATCCAGGCCGAAGAAATCATTCGAATGAAGAAAGCTCTCACTGAAATCTATTCGAAGCACACGAAACGGCCATACGATGAACTCTACAACTATATGGAACGTGATAAATTCTTGACACCAGACGAAGCCAAATCATTGGGTATTATCGATAGTGTTTTGAAACATCCACCACCCGTTCCGGAAAACGAAAATAAACCATAAAATATGTACCATTTTCATTGTGTGTATGCATTTAGATTTATAGACCATTATGAATCCAATTCAAATGTTGAATAAATATTATGGGGATTGTTCCATCTTTTATATTTTATACATGCCATTTTTTCATATGTCCATCAATTTGCCAATCGAAATTTCAATTTTTCCAATAGGGATATGGTATAATCGTCCGTTTTGATGCAATGTTTTCTTTTCAATACATGCTCATATGTCAGTTTGGAGAAGAATGACCGAAAATGTTTATCGTTTGAATAAAAATTCAATTTAAATTGCCACGAAGATAAAAACATTCGGTTAAAATAAAATAAATCATTTCGAATTCTTCAGAATAATTCAAACGATAGACTGCATAAAAACATTCGAACAAAAAAGACGGTAAATACGTGAGTGAGACTTTCACAATCTGCATACCGAAATTTTAGTACACAAAGGGGGCGCTGCTTGACACATGCAGCTGTTTGTTCACAAGATGTTCATTTGAAAATCCGAATTTGACGCGGAGTCAGTAACTGAAAAACGCTAAAGCAGAAAATACCTATAGTGCAGTGTAAGACAATAGAACGACGACGAAAAAAAAACAAAACAATTAATTTGTGTGACGAACAACGATTAACGATTTCGGAACAATGTTTCCGCTGTCGAGCAAAGGAAGATTAATTCGACTGAATAAAGATGGAACAAATGGTGAAATTATTCAGTCGAATAAAACTAAAATGGTTTTTGGTACATCCATATTCGATGATCATCATATAAAAGACGTTAATCCAGCCAATCAAGTATCCTGCGAAATATCGACAGACGACTCCGGTCGGGTAAGTGAAAAAATACCGTTGCTACAAGAAATGTGTGTTGTTAACGAAATGGTGGTAAAATAATAGGAGTTTTTAGTGCATTTTTGTTGACAAAAACTCGGTGTTAATAAGTTGTTTGTGTTTTGGCGCCCAAAACATGTTTGTACATGTTTTTTGTGCTTATCCCAATAGGTTTCGATTGCAAACAAAACGACCAATGAAATTTTTGTCAATGACAAGGCAATCATTCGACCATCGGTACGACCACTGTTCAACAATAGCATCATCAAAATTTGCGACGGTGTCGAATTTCGATGGGTGTTTGTCAAACAAGCCAAAGAAAATATTGGCGGTGATTTGAATGGTATGTAAATTTGAAATGTCAAACAAATTTTCTGGAATTTTTTTTTAAATTTTTTTTTATTTTTTTTTTTCTGTTCAGATGCTGATTTTGCATCATGGTCCGATCCAGCCAAAAAGGTAGTTTTTTTGCATAAAAATTGCTCATTTTTTGTTCATAATTTTTTTTTCCGTCGCAATATGATTTTGACAGTTGATTTTTCTTTGTTTCAGCATATGAAGCTGATACGCGTACAGCGATCGAAAGGTCGACTTACAGCTCATCCGTAAGTAGCTTATCGTAGTAAACTCTGAGTTGTTGTAGTATTGGTCATACTCCATTGTTTGAGCTGTTTCGAGAGAAAATTAGTATTTTCTTAATTATTTAATTGTTTCATGGAACACCAAACCCCAAATATTTCTACTTCTTTAGGCTTAATTTGTATTCGTCGGCTCATGAAGATGTTGATGACAAAGATGTGCCTTCTGCAGAATCTGATGATGAACGAAGCACCGGTTGCTCCGTTATACCAACACAGTTGAACGATTCTGTATTTATAGAACAAGGGCCAAATGTAACGGCACCATTGATTGATGTGTCACAAGCGCTCATCAATTTGGATGAAACACAAATGGCCGCAACCGAGCAGATCACATCCACTGCAAACGCTACATTAGTCAAAAATGAAATGGAATCGGATGGAGATCTGATGAATTTTGACGTGCCGTCTGAACAATCGACGGAATGTAATGCCGTAGCAATCAAGTCACAGCCAAGCAATTGTTCGGTGATAACGTTGAGTAGCGATGGATCTCAAGGGACTGGTACACAAGAAACTAACGACAAAAATGTCGATTTCGATGACGAGGAAATGTTTGAACGATCCATTTCGTGCCCGCCAATCGAATTGCCCGATGATCTCTTTGAAACCAGCGCTAATGAAGACACCGAGAATTTGGCATCGGCTAACAGTACTGAAGGTAATTTGAAAAGTGACACAACCGTTTGACAGACATTTAATTAAATTTTGATACATTTAGGTGCAGACACTACCGACAAAGCCAATGTCAAATGTGAACAATTGGATGTCAAAGGAAAAGAAGATGAAGAAAAGCAAAAAGTTGTGTCGCATCGCTCTTTGCTTGACATCGATTCAACACAAAATTTGACAAATGCCGATACATCCATTGAACAATTTTCATCAAACGATGACGATGATGTTATCCCAGAAACACAAGACATTTTCGTTCCCGAAACACAAGAGGTACTTTCACAGGACAGTGATGTCCAAGTGTTGAGCGAATCTTGCAGCATAATCGACTGTGACAAGAGCGAGTATTCATTCAAATCCGAAGCCACAATTTCAAAAATTGTGAAACAAAACATCAGTATTGGTCAGCCAAACATGTCTGTCGTTAGTTTAAGCAGTGAGGAAGGAGATGAGGAATCACAAGTCGAGGCAGCGAATGAGCATAGTACTGTTTTGGACAGCGAGAATATGTTTGAGGCCGACGCTTCTGATGAACACCAACAAAATGTTGAACTCAAAGCTGAAGTCCCAAGTAGCCCTTCACCATCACAACAACAACAACAACAACAACAACAACAAGGTTAGCAAATTAAGAGATTTTATTTGAAAAATTATTATAATTAAAATTTATGTCCCCCTACTCAGATGATGTACTCGAGAAAAGTACACAAAATGAGCAAACAAGCACATTCAATGAGTCGGTAACGATGTTTTCACAAAGCCTAAGTGTTGATGCTAACGAAAGTATAACAGACACAAAACCACAATTGTTGGACGAACCAACAAGCGAGATAGCTTCACCAGAATCATCCACGAGCACACTTCAGGAAAGTGAAAAAAGTGGTGAAGTTCAAGCAATGAAACAAGAGACCATTACCGATACCACGACAAATGATCTGCAAAACACAACGGTTGAACCAATTCAAAGCGAATTACAAACAGTTGAACTACAGAAAAATGACTCAATTTTGGCGCCTGCTGATGATTCGGCTAGTAAAGTTCAAAGCGAAGAAGGTCTGATGGCAACAGAAGCTACGACAACAGCACAAAGAGAGGCAGTTGAAATCGGGAATGATACCATTAGCAAATCATTTCTTTCTGAATCGTGCACCACTCAAAATGAAACCGAACGTAAGTTTTCGAATATATTTGTTTTCTTTTTAATTTAGAACTTTAGAACTGATTGAATGTATGTCGGTTGTTATTTTAAATCACTTCTCAATTCCTTATTGACTACAGTGTTATGAATAGAAAAGCGTCAACAAATGAGTAAAACTGAAACAAACAAATCAATGTAAACAAATTTTGATTAGAGAGAGTATGACTGAAGAGGACAGCAAAGAATATTCATATCGTAACATAGGCGACAATGTGTTGTTATGAGAAGAGAAATAAAAACAAATACAAGTTGTATATGTTGGAAATAGACTAACATGAAACTGTATATTTTGTTATAGTTGCTGTTGAGATGCCATTTCTTTTATTCTAATCATTTGATTGATTCGTTGTTTTTCTGACCATTAATTAATACGCATTTTTGTCATGTGTTCTTTTCATTCTCACTAGAATTCGATTCAAATACAGAGAACGAAGCAAATGTTCCAGTCGATGAAAGCATTTCACATCTACAAACTACAGATCTTGTCAATGCTCCAGAAACCGAAGTAGAAGAGAACGTATCCGAACCAATCGAGTCAAATATCGACGAAGCTGAATGCGTTGTCCCAATTGCTACGAGCTCAAGCGTATCCGTTTGCCTGAGCACCGATACAACTCAAGAGTTGAACTTACTGGCTTTCAGCAGTGAACTTGATGCGCAAGGTGAAGATCAAATGGATGATGATACAATGGACAGATTGGAATTCTCCTCCTCCGATTCAATGTTTGAATCGATTGATTCGGGAAATATCACTGCTTCGTGTGACAACACATCATCGGTTAATGTAACATCTGAAGCCAATCAATCGGTTAGTCCGTCGATGAAGTCAACCGGAGATACTACTATAATGGCTGAGATCGAGGTAGCTCAAACGCCGTCAAAGGTAAATGCTTCCGTTGCAGATTCGACAACAGATTCTCCAACTGCCGACTTGAGCAAAGTTGATGATATACCAAGCAACGAGTTCGAGACAACGAGCATGGTTTCGGAAGACAGTAGCTCAGTTGGACAAGTAGAAAAAATTGTGGACGATTCAATGTCGAAAGAAGAAGAAGGAGAAGTAAACGAGAGTGTTGATGAAGTCATAATGCCAACACAAAATCATGAAGAGGTTGCCGTTATTGCAACACCAGTCAAAGCTCAATCGACTATTGAATGCGATTCATCGGTAACACGGTCGACCAGACGCCGTCAACCTAATCTTGAAATCACCAATATATCCACTCCGAGAAAGTTGAATATTAGTGTGGCTCAAAATACTCCCAGTAAAATTCAAACGCCATCATTATCCAAGGTCATGCAAAATGAAAGCGCGATTCTAGCCAAAGACGAGGATCAAGAGAATGCCGAATCGAAATCACTTGTGGCTCAATCGAATGTCGATCAAAGCGAAAAAGTGGAAGTAGAATCACCACAAAATGCCGATGATGTCGTGGCTTTCTCGACACCAGCAAAGATAATCGTGAAATCCGACGAAAATCACGGATCATCTGTTACAAGAACAAGCAGACGCAAACAACCATTTTCCATTGATGCGGCAACACCAAAGCGCACACCGAGAAAACTGAATGTCAGTTTTGCTGCCACTACTCCGTGTAAAGTTGAACCACAATCATCCGCAGAGAGCAAGCAGAATGAGAGCGTTCTTGAAGTGAAGCAAGTCGAAGAAAATGTTGAATCTGTTGAAAATGTGGAACCAATGCAAACCGATGAAGATACCGATTCAACACCATCTGAAGTTGTGACCGTGAATGCTGAAGCAATCGATGATCAGACTACTCTTTCGACGCCCGTTCAGAATGCTATAAAATCAGACGAATCACGAGCTTTAACTCTTCCGCGAGCGACAAGACGTAAGCCGCTAATTGCTGAACTTAGCTCTGTTACGCCAAAGCGCAGCATGCCCAGAAAATTAAATGTCAGTATGGCTTTGACAACCGAAACACCATCTTCAGCCATCCAAAAGCCAATTGAAACTCAAGAAGAGGAAAGCGAAGTGAAATCCGAATTGACTTCAACCAAAGATGAACAGGTTGAATCCGTTGAGTCAGCTCAGCGCGAAGAAGCCGTTTTTGCAACGCCTGTCAAGGTTCCACCGGTCGCTAAAAGTAATTCAACCATTACTCGATCAACGAGACGCAATAAAGAAAGTGTCAGTACTGAAACAACGATGCCCAAACGTACACCAAGAAAATTGAATGTAAGTCACATTCCCGAAACGCTTAGCGAGCCTGAAACACAATTATCGGCTGAGAGCGTCACAGAACAGCAGCAGGTTGAAGGATATGTTGAATCGGCTGAATACGTTGACGAACTGTTCAATCTGTTGTTGCAATCCGGTGAAGATGCTATTTCAACGCCTGCTGATGAAGTGGCTGTAAATGCTGAAGCAATCGATGAACAAATCGAGAAGAATGAACCTGAAGCATCCGAAAATATCAATGATACAACTATTGATATTAAGGATATTTTTTCGACACCGGTTCAAAATGCTATAAAATCAGATGAATCTCGAGCATTAACCCTTCCACGTTCAACACGACGTAAGCCGCTAATTGCTGAACTTAGCTCTGTTACACCAAAGCGCACACCCAGAAAATTAAATGTCAGCCTGGCTTTGACAACCGAAACAACATCTTCAGCCATCCAAAAGCCAATTGAAACTCAAGAAGAGGAAAGCGACGAGAAATCCGAAGTGATTGCCATCAATGATCAAGTGTGCATTGAGTCTGCACAGAATGAAGATGCCGTACAAAGTACACTCGATGAATCCATTGCTCCAGAGCAATCTCCGGAAGGAAACGTGGAATCGGAGCCGATGGAAAAGGAGCCGATGGAAAATGAGCCGATTGCAAGTATCAACGACGACAATGTTGATGAAGTCGTTGAACTGATTTCAACTAACGAAGCAACACCGAGCGAGGAAACCAACGTACAAGATGAGCTTCAACAAACTCAAAATGACATCGTTATTGCAACGCCGGTTAAAATGGAATCGATCAACGAAATCTATGACAAAGCCACTTCTTCAGTTACTCGATCGACGCTACGCAAACAAAATCCGGTGGTTGAGTTTGCCACACCCAAACAAACACCAAGAAAACTGAACATGACTCTTGTTTCAGAGACACCGTGCGAGTCAGAATCGGCCGAAGAAGGACAATCTCATGAAAATCTCGAATCACAAGTGCCATCGAATTCAGAGGCACAAGACAACGTTTTTGAATCAACTCTAAGTCGCGTTTTTGCAACGCCAGCTAAAATTGAACCGAACCGCGAGTGTAGTTCGGCCATGACTCGATCAACGAGACGCAAGCAACCAATTCTTGAAATTGCATCCACAACACCAAAGCGTACGCCGAGAAAATTAAATGTTATTCATATTCACGAAACGCCTAGTGATCCTGAAATGCAATCATCCACTGGAAGCAATCAAAATGAGAACATTACAGAAGAGAAACAAGTCGAAGACAATGTCGAATTGGTTGAATCTATTGAAAAAGAAGAACCAACGCAAATCGATGAAGGTATTGTTTTACCACCTTCTGAAGATGTGACCGTGAATGCTGAAGCAATCGACGATCTAAGTGAAAAGAACGACACTGAAACACCAGAAAGCATGGACGAGAAGACCACTCTTTCAACGCCTGTTCAAAATGCTGTGAAATCAGATGAATCACGGGCTTTAACTCTTCCACGTGCGACAAGACGTAAACCGCTTATTGCTGAACTTAGCTCTTTTACACCGAAGCGCACACCCAGAAAATTGAATCAAACTCTTTCTGTTGCTACTAAATGCAAATCTGAAACACAAACATCGACGGAAAGCAATCAAAATGAGCGCGACACAGAAGAGAAGCAAGTCGATGAAAAGGTTGAATCGGTTCAATCCGTTGAAAAGGAGGAGCCAACGCAAACCGATGAAGATACTGTTTCAACGCCTTCTGTAGATGTGGACGAGAATGCTGAAGCAATCGACGATCAAAATGAAAACCAGAACGACACTGAAACACCAGAAAGCATGGACGAGAAAACCGCTTTTTCGACACCGGTTCAAAATACCGTGAAATCAGATGAATCACGAGCTTTAACTCTTCCACGTACAACAAGACGTAAGCCGCTTATTGCTGAACTTAGCTCTGTTACGCCAAAGCGCAGCACGCCCAGAAAATTAAATGTCAGTATGGCTTTGACAACCGAAACACCATCTTCAGCCATCCAAAAGCCAATTGAAACTCAAGAAGAGGAGAGCGAAGTGAAATCCGAATTGACTTCAACCAACGATGAGCAGGTTGAAAGTGTATCCGCTGAGCCAGCTCAGCATGAAGAAGTCGTTTTTGCAACGCCTGCCAAAGCTCCACTGGCCGCTCAGGGTAATTCAACTATCAGTCGGTCAACAAGACGTAAACAAGAAATTGTCGATACCATGACAACGAAACGTACACCAAGAAACTTGGACATCAGCTACGTCCCAGAGACACCATGTGAAGCAGACGAATCGAGTGTGTACGAACTCAACCGAAGCGCAATCGTTAAAGATGGGCATGCTGAAGAAAACGTTGATTTGATTCTAGTTGAATCAGAATCAAACGAAGTAGTCCAAAGTCATGATGATACAGCCGTTTCATCAACACCAGTCAAAATCGATTCGGTTACGAATTTGGGTGCAAATTCAGCTCTTACTCGATCGACAAGACGTAATACTGTCGTTGAATCGGCTACTCCAAAACAAACACCACGGAAATTGGCTATGGCTACTCTATGCAAAATCGACACATCAGAAGATGCGCCAGCTGAAGAAAACGTGCAATTGGACCCAACTGAAAATGAGCCGATTTCAAATTTCGAAGACAAGAATGTCGATGAAGTCGTTGAACCAAGTCCAACTAAAGGGGCAACATCGAGCGAGGAAGCAAACGTACAAGTTGAAATTTCACAAATGGAAAATGACATCGTTGTTGCAACGCCGATTAAAAAAGGAACGAATAACATGTTCGATGACAAAGCCACTTCTTCAGTCACACGATCGACGCGACGCAAACAAAATACGTTCGTTGAAACACCAAAACAAATACTAAGAAAATTGAACGTGACTCTTGCTTCAGAGACACCGTGCAACACTGAAATTGTATCGTCCCTTGAAGAGCCTTTGTCTGAAGATGAACCGACCGAGAGTGCAGCCGTCAATGAGAATCAAGTTCAAGAAGCGTCTGAGGTGACTTCGACTGAAAGTGAGCAAACCGAAAATGTCATGATTGGACATTCAACACAAAGTGAAGATATTGCCGGTGTAACAACACCAGCAAAACCAGAAACGGTAATAAAGTTGGCTGGCGATAGCAATTCGGCCGTTATTCAATCATCAAAACGCAAACGACCAGATTTGGAAACTGAAACTCCAGTTGGTAAACGCACTAAACGAAGAAAGACTCCTCCAGTGGAAACTCAACCACCAGTGGAACCGGAAGAGGAAGAAGTTCTGAATTTTATTGAAAAAGCTGAAGAAAATGTTGCTGAACCAGTTTCGGAGAATATTAACTCTGTTGACAATCGGGAAATTGAAGATAAACCAACTGACGAGATATATGAGTGCATTGAAGCCGAACTTGCGGTAATTCATGATGATGTTGTACCGGAAAAAATTAGCAAAGCCACAAGAGCTACTCGTAGTTCAAAGGCGAGCCGAACAACAAAACGTAAGCCAAATGCGGATCGAGAAGCAGCAGTGCAAACACCAAAAGATTTCAACTGCGTGGTCAAGATGACACCTTTAAAATCCGAGACACTACGTACTTTTCGGCAAGAAAATGTAGCATCAGTGCAGTCAGACGTGGAAAAGCCAAATCCTACAGAGTCTAAGGTCAATTTTGATGTTGCGATTCCATCAACGTCCCAAACACCATCGACACCATTGAAGAAACGCAGCACACGGCTTCGCACAACAAGCAAAAGTGAATCAACCATTGAACAAAGCAGAAGCAAAGATGCGGTTAATGTTTTGGTTGCAGCCGTGCTTGAAGAGAATCTCATCGACAATGCCGCCGCTTCGAGTTCTGAAGTGGCTGGTAAGAGAGCCGGAACACCGTTACCCGCATCGAAGAAACGTGCTGGACGATTGACCGGCCAGAAAACGAAATTGTCGCTTGAGTTGAGTGATAAACAAAATCTGATTGATTCTGAAAAGCAAGACGCTGTCGATGCTAGCAAACAGAGCGAAGACACTGCTCTGGAAAATAAATCTGAAAGCGCCGAGAATGGTGTCGTTGCAAAAAGAAAAACTTTGAGACGAAAGAAGCTGGAAGACGTGGTTCAAACATCCAAAGAAAAGAAAGCTGCTGGTAGCTCTGGAACACCGTTGAACAAACGCAATCGCAATTTGGTTGTTGAACCGAGCGACGAAACCGCTCCTTCGACAAGTGAACCGGCAGAAATGGCTGATGATGATGAATTGAAAAATTCAAAAGAAAAATCAGAAAAGACCGCAGCCAAAATGACAAGACGCAAACGTGCAAATACTGAAATTGATCCGGATGAAAACACACCGAAAAAGCTGAAAACTCAACTCAACCATGTTAATTCAGCAGCAGTTGGTACGCCACATTCATTACGTTCGTTACGTAATCGTGTTTTAACAATCGTCGAACCCAGCTCAACTGCCACACCAAAGACAACAAGGAACACACGAAAGGCGAAGAATGATGACAACAAAGATGAAGAAGGTAAAATTTTTATGAACGCATTGATTGGGTTTGAAAATACTATCCGTTTTGTTTTTTCCACAATTTATTTATTCCTTCATTTGTGTTCGTATCTTCTTTTATTACAGTCGAAAGTGTTGTGCCAAAGGACAAGGAAGAGGAAGCGGATAAACCAGTGCCAACAGAAACCGAAAAGCCAAAACGACAACCACGACGCAAACTTACACGAAAGGCCAGTGTAGATGAGCCGCCAAAGGGAAGCATCATCCAAACAAATGACGAGAAAAAAGACAGTGTTACCGAAGCAATAAAAGAAACAGAAGAACCGATTGAGGGAAACAAGCCAAAACCGGCAACAAAACGGTCAAGAGCCAAGTCCAAAGGACCCGCCGAAGAAGCTAAGTCAAATGATGATGACGCTTCAGCCAAGCCACCGGCTAAAAGAGGACGCAAAGCTAGCCAAGCTCAAGGAAAACCGACTGTTATCGTTGAGCCGGTTATTGTTATTGAGCCAGTTGTTGTGGTTGAGCCCGTTGTAGATTTGACCGAAGAAGAATCAGTCGAACAACCAGTTGAGAAAAAGCCGAGACGCGGTCGACCGAAGAAGGTCGTTATTGTTGAAAGTACTGAAACAGAAACGACTGAGGCACCCAAACCAGCACCGAAAAAACGAGCGGAAAGAGGCCGAACTGTTTCAAAGTCAGAGGAAAACATCGCAATGGCTTCGTCTGAAGAACCGGCAAAACAAGAAACAGTCGAGGAAGAAAAAGTGTCGACGAAAGAGCCACCAAAGGCCAGAGGCAAACGTACACGCAAAGCTGACACTGAAGTAGTTGTAGTAGAAGCGGAAAAGGAAAAGGAGCAGCCAAAACGATCACGAAATACTAAAAAAGCAAAGGATCTCGAACCCGAACCCGAAGTGGAATCGAGCGCCAAAGAGACCGTAGCTGAGAAGAAGCCAAGAAAAACCAAGAAAGCGGCTGAATCGAATGACACCGAAGCGTCAACCAGCACACCGCGAATTTCAACACGAACACGACGGCACAAATAATAATCTAAGCGTTTGGTTTTGTTTACTTTCTTCCATTTAAATATTTTTTCTGTTTTTTTCCACTCTATTTGCTAGGTATGTAAGTCATTTAATCCAACGCATTACTAACGATTTTTGTTGATACAAAAAATAACACATTTTTTTATTATTCAGACAGTTAAATAACAACGAAAGCCATGTTTTGAGCATTCATTCCGTTTATTTTTATTATGTTAAACAAAATAAAAATGTTATGCGTAAATAAACGTTTATTTCATATGCCAAATAAAAATGTCGTGAGTTTTACATTTCACTTTGGAAACACAGTATTTTTGCATTGATTCAATTTTCAGTCATCGCTGTCTAAATTCCATTTGTCTTCGGGTAATTCTGGTCTATCGGATGCGAATTCTGACTTTCGGGATTGTCGTTCCTTTTCATCGGCTTCCTTTGCACTGATACAGAACTTTTTCAGTTCCGGAATGAGATCGTGAATGGATTTTATCAAATTGGTGACGTGTTCTTCATCCGCCTCTTGGAAGGCATCCACTGTTCTTTCTGCCGTTTCCAAATGAAGCTTAATCGTGTCCAAAAATGCGTAAATTTCCTTGAATAAAATATTGAAAAATTAAAAATACAACATCAAAACAAACTCGAGCCATAGCAAATAAGAACATACATCCATGAACACATCACGATAGACGTTATGTGCGACCAATTTCATGAAGTTACTGATGAGTTCATGAAGTGATTCTTGCCATTTCATTCCCATGAACCATGGACTGCCGTAGAACGCGCATATGTAAACAATATGCATAATCTGAATAAGAAGAAGAGACATCGTATAACTCAACCACAGTTTTAATCGCGAATTGTTTGGTGCCTTACGAATAGCATGAATCGAATTTCCTCTGCTTTTCCGATTACGTCTCGATCTTTGAACATTCTTAGGAGTCGTTTTGACCAACGACCAATCAGAAGATTATGATGTGAACTGAAAATGTCTCTCAACTGACTGAATATTTCCAGTTTTTCTCCAGCTGGTTTTACGCACGTAGCAATGACTTGATCCAAATGCTCAATATCTGTGAGGCTACTGAAGATTCGTGGTTTTTCCATTGGTAATGTCGTGACACTGCATACAAACATAAAGAGGATAGCAGTACAACGATTATCCGTTTCGATTGGAATTCGATCCATGATTATTTCCAGAACGTCATCCACTTCATTCCACATGGATGGATCGCGCCATCCTTCAAACGACTCGATACATTTGTACACACAGCTCAACACTAACACAGTACCTTCCTCGTCGGTCATGTTCTGAATTAGCGGCTGCATCAACTTTTTCGATATCACTTGATATAGGTTCAATTTCTGTAAGTCAGAAGAGTTCTGAAGGGAAATGTGAATAGATGGTGTTAAGTAAATCGCTTTTAAGACGTGAAAGAGTGAATTTGTTGTAAAAATATGTTCTTTACCCCGTATTCCAATAAAATGTTGAATATGATGATTCCGAATTTCTTGTAGACCGGCTCAAAATATTCCACCAGGTGCATTCCAACCGATAGCATGAACAAACAATCGTCCGAAGTGAATTTGGTTTGGATCAATCGTTGATGCAACTGTCAAAGTTAAAAATATCATGAAAAGAAGTGAAAAGCCATCAACAAAGCAAACATTGTTACCTTAACCATTTGAAGAAAGCCGTAGACCGCTCCGATGTTTCGTTTCCATTTGTTCGCTGTTAATTTTTCTTTGTAATACTTCAAGCATTCATTCCGAATGGTTGGCTCTGATGCGACTTTCTTGTAGTATTTATCGGTCAAGAATCGGATTTGTTTCGAAATCGATTCGTTGTCTGTCTGAAATGGTGCTTCATCATAGCCAGACTGTTGTTGTAAAAACAACACAAAATGAATGCGGAATGTGTTGTCCTCCTTGAATGGTTCGAGTAGAATTCGTTCTTTCTTTGCGATGACATCGAATAAAAGCTGTAGATTCATTTCAAGACCATATCGAAAAATTCCGAAATCCTCTTTCACCAATGGTTCATCGCCAATATCACGGTCAAGCTCTGGGAGCAAACAATGTTTCAGCTGTTCACACACCATATCATACCTTCCACGATCCAATTCCATTTTAACAACAGTTGTTTACCCGAATCTAATTTACATTCAAATGTTCGCGACCAAAATAAATCGGTTTTGTTTTCATGCGGCTTTTTCAATGACAATGTCAAGTGTCACGCTTTTTGTGTATATATCTTTTTTTTGGCCCATTGATCCTCCCTATAGATAGAATGAATTGTCTTGGTCTAAAAATGTCTCGAACTTTTTTTTTCAATCTAAGCAATGAGATTCGGAGTAAAAGTGAAGAAAAATTTATTTTCATCATTTAAAACTGAATCTGAAATTAAAAACTACCCAAGAAAAAAGCAAATTTTGATAGAAATTTTCTGATTTTCTTATAATTAACGGAATATTTGAATGGTTTTAGTTCACTGTACTAAACGAAAGACAAAAAAACACTGTTACGTTACTTGTCCGCCATATTGCCTATTGACACAATTTGACACTTCACAATGCAACATTTCTGACGTGGTAAATGCCCAAATGAAACATTGTATTGTAAAAGTATGCAATATACTTTCGTCAGCAAATCGGTACCGCAAACAACATAAGAATAACACATCATCTGGCCCGATAGGTTTTTGTCGCTCGAGAAACGGAATAAAGGCATTTTTTATCAGAAAATCATGGGTGTTTTTGAGCAACTGAGTGTGAGCTCTTTATTTAAAGATGTTCAACGTATGGATAAACGACAAGTAAGTGATTTTTTTTCTCGTCTTTTCTCGACTGCGGAATAAATTGACAATATCATTTGCAAACCAACGATTCTATCTCCCTCCTTTCGTTATAGCATCTGTATCAATTCCTTAGTTTTGGTATGATTGTTTCGTCAGCGTTGATGATCTGGAAGGGATTGATGGTTGTTACGGGAAGTGAATCACCAATTGTGGTCGTATTAAGTGGCAGCATGGAACCGGCATTCCATCGTGGTGATCTGTTGTTCTTAACCAATTTCCGCGAGGAACCAGTACGCGTCGGTGATATTGTTGTGTTCAAAGTGGAAGGCCGAGACATTCCCATCGTACATCGAGTCATTAAATTGCACGAAAAGTAGGCAACAGCGGTTTTTCAACCAGATTTTTCCACAATTTTTCATTGCTTGACCTTTTTCGTTGACACGTTTATACTGATTAAATGATTATGTTTCCCTTATCGCAGAGAAAATGGCACTGTCAAATTCCTGACGAAAGGCGACAACAACTCGGTCGATGACAGAGGGTTGTATGCTCCAGGCCAATTGTGGCTCACAAAGAACGACATTGTCGGTCGAGCTAGAGGTGTCTTGCCGTATGTCGGAATGATAACGATATACATGAACGAATATCCAAACTTTAAGGTAAGGAAAAAGGGGATTTTTCTGTTTCAGAAGAACGAAAAGTAAAATACATTTGCTTCGATTCAACAGCAAAAGGTGACACATCATCATATGAATCAAAAGAAATGTCTATTTATTTTATTTTTTGTTTTAATTGATGGAATTCACTTGAAAACGAAACACATGTCATACAACTAAGATGGCCCGAAATAACCTTTTGTAAACGTTCCCTAATGTACAAAGGCTATGTGAAGCGTTAGGCGTTTTACACGTTTAGTTTATGACTTTGGGCAGATCCATATTGGTTGTAGAGTGCTTTGAATTCGAGAAATCCGACAAGCATCCCAATCGATTTTTCATTAATAATTAATCACATTTTGTCTGCTTTTTTCAGTATGCCATTCTGGGTATCCTAGCGTTGTATGTGCTCTTACATAGAGAGTAAGCATTCTTTTTTTTTCACTTTTTAAACAAAACTTTAAAAGAAAAAAACATCAATTTATAATGACAAATTATTCACTCACTTTTCATCCATTTAGGAGCGACTAGATTCCATGCTCAGAATAATCGTAGAACATTCAACACAAGTCCACACACATTTATATTTTTTTTTTAAATTTTGATCCAACTCATTCACCAAATCCGACGTAATCGATATTGTCGGGAGGATTCAGTCAAAGAACACGTACGAAGCAAAATCATTTCGACGAGATAATTTACATTAAGTTCACAAAGCCGACTTTGAAGAGAAAAACAAAAGAATATAATAATTATGAAATGCATGTAAGAGAAAAGAAAGAAAAAAAATACACACACAATGAAGAAGCTAAATGTAAATAAATTTGTTTTTTAGTTACGGAAGGAAAAAAAGTTAATTAAGTAAAAAAGAAATAAGTTTACTTGTAACATGTAACATGTAATCTTCATTTAAATAGGTCACGCATTCAATTTTCCGACCTTTTAAAAAATAAATCTATTGAATGGCGATACAAATCATGTGTCTATAATCCCCCCTCCCCCCTCCTCATCATATCTTTATTTGTATTGTACACCGGACGTCAACATTTCCGATGAAACAACTGATTAAATGTGAAAAAAAGTCACACTAAAAACGATAATTTGCTTCTTTTTTCACGATTTTACCAAAAAAGGAAATTTTATTTTGTGTTTTTCATTTTGTTCATACAATCATAATATAATTATAATATAATAATAGAACTTTTTGTTTCTGTTTTCATTCTTTTCTAAAACCACTGACCCGTAATTTGCGTGGAAATTTTGGTCGATAGTTGATAATATTAGTAAAATAAATTTAAATCATTAAACTTGCATTCACATTAAAAATTCATCAAGTAAAATTAAAGATTAATCTTCTTCTTCTTCGTTTGTTAATAACATCTGTCATCATCTCCTTCTACGTCTCTCACTGACATGATAAATTTGATGAAATTGTTTGTGTGTATCTTTTGTTATTTTGTCACTTAATTGTCTAAAAATTGGATATGCAATCAATTGAATGTGTACTTTGTGTGTACTCTCACAACTAAAGGTTTTTCTTCATTTCTTCAAAATTGTTTTGTTTTAGTTTATTGACCATTTCTTTTTCTTTTAAATTTTTCGCCTAAATTAGTTTAATTAGAGAATAAATAATACAGATTAGTTTACATCATTTTTTCAAAATAATACTCATTGGTTAATTTCGATCTCACTGTTTGCAATCTTCGTGTCGTATTTCTTTCTTTTTTCTTTGTTATTGAGAATATTTCCATATTTTTTCTGCTTTGTTGTTTCGTTTTTTCACTAAGAAGAATATCAAAAATATTAACGGATATTTTGTTTTTAGCATAGGAGTTGTCACAACAGCTTTGAATTATGCTAGTTAAATGGGTGAGTCAGTGTGTGTCTTATATTCGGTTTGAAATACACGTTGATCGCTGTGAATCATGGATTAAGTCTATAATATAGTAGTGTTTTTTTTGTTTCCATTTAATGAGATCCAGCTCGTTGTTTGAATTTTGGCCGGCAGCTGCAAATGCTTTAGCATAATCAAATGTTGTTGAAATGTCTAGTTTTATGTTATTGTTAGTTTGTTATTAAATCGTTAAAAGAATCGAAATGCGTAATCTTTAAAACCACATTTTTTTGAAAGCATTTTTTTGTTCATTTCCTTTTTGTATCTTGGGAGATTCATTGCAAAGTTAATTTAAGCACGGTTGCCCATATACAATATGATATTGCTGTTTTTTTTTCTTTGTTTTCTTTTCTGAAAGTGAGTAAAAAATAAAGGGTATCGAAGCAACCGGACTCTCTATCTCCTGCACACATCTCAATTAATATCATTATTAATTTCTTTTCATTTTTTTGTTCGTTTCTTTAGCTAAATTTCTTTGTGTTAATAATTTGTTGTTCGTTAGTTAGTGTTTTTCGTTTGAAAATTTACATTTAAATTAAAAAATAATCGGATTTTTTTTTCTCGTTGGTGATTGTATTCGGTGATTGTTAATAATACATTCTGGAAGCGCTGATGCAAAAGGTTATACCTGTATAATAGAATACTCACGCTAATTATAAAATAAAGAAAAATCGATCATTTTTTCATCTACTACTTCTTCTTCTTCTTTTCTGTTAAGCAAACACAAAACAAGAGAACAAGCCAAGCGTTGAAATGAAGAGGAATTTATATATCTGTATATCGCTCGCAATGCGAATCCAATCGAATGTTTGCGACCTTACAATAAAGCGTATATCCGTTAAGTACAAAATATAGATCGACATCTCTACACAGCAATAACAACAACAAACAAACGAAAGAAGAACGAAAAAATAATAATAAAGAAACGAGAACAGTATCAGGGGTTTCTCTTAACCAAAAGACATTGAGATTAGTTCTAGTTATTATTTTTGTGTCTGTGTTCGTGTTTGTGTAATGTTGCGTTTTTCTTCACTTTGTTTTCCTCTGCGTGTAGTTCGTTAGTTTTTCTTCTTTTTTCTTTATTTGGAACATTCGTCACGTTCAATCGGTACGATTTACGGATCTATTGCATTCATATTTGTGGTCGAATTCGTATTCGTATTCGTTGATGAGGTAGAGGAACCGGCTGACGATGGCAGTGAACCATTTTCGCTGTTATTTAAATTAGTTTTGGAACTTCGTGTGTGCGATGGTTGTTTTAGCAAATTTGAATGCAATGCTTCACTGAGACGATCTTTACTAAAATTATGCGTACTATTGCTACGGTTTACGTCGTGAAAATTGTACGGTTTCACATCGTAACTATTGCGCTGCGATTGATTCTTCGACAGATTCGTTGTACTAGACCGGGTGATTTTGTGCAAATCATTTTTCGATAAATTCGATGTACTTGACATTCGATTTGGTGCATACGATGATGCCATATAATCGGTGCCACTATTACGGATATTATTTATAAAGCTGTTCCGATGGCCGACATTCGATGTTTTACTTTTTTCACCACCACCACCACCACTGCCCATGCTTAGCGATGGTGGATTATCGATTTCATTCAGCGCACTGCTGCTATTCGATAAAAGCTTGGTTCCACTGGACGTTTTACTGATTTTAAATGTATCGGTATTCACTGGATTTGTTGTTTCGATGAGTTTGCCACTGGCATTCTTTTCATCATTTATTGCACCTCTGCCGTTACTGTTCGAACCACTATTGGATTGTTGTTCGGCTTTCAGTTCAAGCGTGTCTTGCTTGCGTTCGGCGGCCGGCATCAATTGTTGCCGATCTTCGGTTCGACGATGATTTGATTTCAATCGAAAACCATGATCGTCCACATCCCGCCCACTCTTCGACTGTAGCAACAATGCTGTTCGCGGTTTTTTCTTCTCCGTCATACCGGTCGATTTGCGAGCTTTGTCAACACGTCCGGCCCGCCGATTTCGTGACGCTTCAGCAGGATTTGCGGTGGCCACGGGTCTCGTTTGCACAGCCGAATTTTTCGATAGCTTTAGACTTAACTTAAATGGTGGCTTATAAACAACTTGCAGTTTCACCTTCTCTTGTAAATTACTCAGTGATTTCACCTTTTTCGGTGAACCTTGCGTTGAGCTTAGATTATGCGTTTGCGATTGGGATTTGCACATTGGTCGGCTTTTATCTAATTGATCTAATTCTTGAAGCGCTGACGTTGCTTGCGTCGGCGAATCGAGTAGCCATTGTTGCACTTTGCCGAATGCATTCAGTTTATCTTCATCGGCAGATGCACGCTGGCTATAGTTTAACATTTCCTTTGCTTTTGACGCTGATTTCGATTTTGATCTCGAACTTTTCACCTTTGCCATGGTGGAAGCCAGCGGATTTTTCGATATCTTTCTTTCGGTACGTGTACCATCGGTTGTCTTTCGACTCCGTATCTTCTTTGTGTGCTTTTCAATGGAACTCTTGAGTGTTTTACTCTTTGAATTACAAGTTGTGGGCACTGCTACTGCTGCGGCCACCCCACCGGCAGTGGTGGCTGCCTTTTCGACATTTTTAGAGGAACTTTCTGCATTCTTTAAAGCGGACGACCGCTTCGTTTTGCTGCGCTCGCCACGCACCTTTTTCTTCAGCGGAACCTTCGTTCGGATCGCAGCGTGCACGATTACCTTTAGTTTGTATGGGAATTCACAAATAAGAGAAAAAATTAGATGAATTTGACAATGGCAATAAAATCAACAAGAAATAGCCGAATAATCTCTTTTCCAATCGGTTACTCACCCCATTGCTATCATCAGGCAGTCGAACTGTTTCTGTGGTCGCGCTATGGATTATCGTCACTGATTTCGACTTACGATTGATTTCCTTTCCGAATAGTCTCGTACTCAAAATCTGTTTTTTCGAAATAAATTATGTTGAACTTGATACGATTCCAAAGCTAATAACTTTGTCTTGATGATGTTCTTCAAAATGCTACATACCAATAATGAAATAATGCCGCTGATTATGAGTGCAACCACGAACCAATTGGACATAACCCATTTTTTGAACGATTCAATTGACTCTTCGGATAACAAAAGTCGGCGCAGTGTAGCCAATGGCCCAGCTGGATCAACCTCTCGACATTTTTGGAAGACGTCACAATAACTGCAAATAAATCCATAGCATTAAATTTCATCTTCTTCTGAAAAAAATCCATTTCAATTCACCCATCACTTACCCATTATAATCATTGCACGGAGTCCCTGGCTTCGAATACATATCAGGTACATCGTATGGTTTATCATTCCATTCGAATGAGCTTTTGCACGGATTCCCTTCGCCGGGTAATTTACAGCAGAGTTCACAGGCTTTTGTCTTTGGATCATTGGCCGTTGGAATGCATTGGCACGATTCCAAGCCATAGGCCAAACAAATTGAACCGGTGCATTCGCCCATGAAGCAAACAAACTCTTTATTGCAAATCGTTTTATTGGGTTTGTTCACCGATGGTGGACAATGGGCTGTTTGTCCATTGCAGAAGCTTGGATCGCGACAACCATTGTCGTCACGGCATTTATCACCGAATTTCAGCGTACACGATGTGGTGCAGCACGGCCCTTGCGATGGGCTACAGTATGCTCTTGGTGTTAATGTGCATGGTTTCTCATCGATGCTTGGGTTCGTTGACATTGGATAGCAACAGGAATCCTTACAGTCCTCTTCCCAACCGCAGTCACACTCTTCACCCGGATCGACAACACCATTGCCACAAATCGCTTGTTGAGGTTCTATTCGTTATGAAGAAAAAAAATTGAATGAATTATTTGAAACAAAATAATAAAACAAGCACTGAACAAAATCATTACCTGTGAAGCAACCTTTGCTGGAGCGTGCTTTGGAATTGAGCACTGGTTCGATTGCTTTCAATGAACATGGTGAAAACTTGTTATTGTTCTTTTTATCTCCGGATGTTGCTCTGGCAAACATTATAAAGTTGCCATCTTCACCGCCCGGTGTACATAGCTCTGGATCATGCTATATGGAAAATTAGTCAAAATTTTGAACAACGCAATTGAAAAATCTCATTGGAAATCAACACAGAAAAATGTGCCAAAATGACATAAAAGAACAAAGTCTTACCGGTGAGCCGAAATTATGACCAATTTCATGCGCTAAAGTAACGTGCGATACAGCGGGTGGTACGTGTTTGCCATAGTTCAAAAGTGTTACAATGCCAGTGTTGAGCGATTTTAATGAACCTCGATAGTGCTAAAAATGTTGGAAATAAACAGAAATAAACATTGAAAAAGTTATATCCAAATTAGGAAATTTATCAGCAAATCTTACGCCATTCTTTTCACAGACACCGCCAGCATTTTTCAAGTCACCTGTCCATGCTAAGCCAAGCGTACCCATTTCGAAGTCTCGATATGTAAACATGTAGGCTAAACAAAATGCATCGTAGTCTTCCTCTGTGTTTTATAGAGTGCGAATGAGAGGGAGGGAGAGAGGGAGAGAGAGAGAGAGAGAGAAACAACAACCGTGAGTGATGCATTTCAGAAATAATTACGATAAGAGTTTTCCGACAGCATTCAATTTTGTTTCAATTACCGGAAAATAACTCTAGAAACTTTTCGACACCATAATTTCCCGGGAAACGATAATTGGTGTCTTTTAAGGCATTCGATGTGTGTATTTTTATTCGCTTAATCATGAATGTTATATTATCAGCCTTGCCATCTCCATTAAAATCTGTTGTCGAAAGTAGAAAATGAAAAACAAAATCAGCAATAAATCATCGATTGTAAAATGAGTCAAGGACGTTATGGTGTGGCACACGATTTTTGCATTGTCAGCTAGGTTGCTTGATAGCTAAGTAGATAAGATTATGAGTGTGTGTGTATATATGTCTACCTCCGTACCTGTGTTTTTATAAATTGTATTGGCACGTTGCACATGCCGTGTAATTGCTTCGATGCTTGCCTCCTCCGATCCGAGTTTTTCGAAGAACGTGTGATCGGCTTGCAAGTATAGCATGCATGTACTTTTGCGGTCATACGTGGATTTGGCATCAATACTATTCGAATGAATGTTATTGTTGATATTCGAATGGTGCTGATGATGATGGAAGTTGTTGCGGGTCAATATCATTTCCGGATTATAGTTGCTGCCAATGATGTTTGGCTTTCTCGTAGCACCATTTTTCGTAATGATTTCGACGTGCGTTTTATGGCTTGGCCTCGAATATGTTGCATTCAAAATGCGAGTGGGTTCTCGAAACTGGCCTCTCTCCTCACCGCCACTTCCGGCGGTGGCATTCGGATGGTTTTTCGACAGATTTCTCGAAGCGTAATCATTTTTCGCATTGTAGCTGGTAATTAAAATATTCCTCCATGGTTCGTCCGTTTTGGCAGTGTTATGATCTTTGTTATATTTTCGACTGAAAACGGTAAATTCATCGTTGTACGGTGCATCTAAATCTATGGGCAATGGAGGATCACGGCTCTCAAGTAACTGAAATTGAAATCGAAAAAAAAACAAAACAAAATTGAATGAACGCAAATTGGTTGGGTGTATAAAAAGTTAGTTGTGAAATTTCACCAATTTGAAAGAAATGGTAGAAAGTAGGTGTGCACGCGCTCTCGCTCGCTATGACTCACCTCATCCGCTAACCATCGTTTGCTACGCGATGAGTGTTTACTTGGAACGGGTTTGTTAATTGTATTTTTATCACTTAATTCTATGTCCAGTGCATCATAGAGTTGCTGCTTTTTGTTGCGCATTTTCATTTTCTTGTGGAGTCGCTGGCTGGCACAGTAGTGCTTTGCCGTCGTTGGATCAGTGGATGATGGTTTTTGGTGCGGTAACATGTGTACATCGCTTATTTTATATACAATTGTGTGTATTCCATTGTCGATCAGTTCATTGGAATACCTGGATGCTGGTTCTATGTAATAGTTTTCGGTTGGTGTTATAATAGATCCGTCAAATAAATTATTCTCCGTCAAAATGCCGTGAACGATGCTATCATCATGGTCTGTTATGAAATGAAAATTAGCATGGGTTTTTTGGTAAACAAAATTTGATTTTGGCAAAATCGACCATTTTTTCTTTTCTGAAATTACCTTCCAAGGTTCCTGAATATACGCGCGATACATCGTAACGTATCGGTCCATCGGTATTTTCAATTTCGACATTTGGTGAAAATATTGAATTGGGATCTTCACGTAGCAACACTCGGAACTCCCTACAATCAAGCAGCATACAGAGAAAGAGAGAAAATAATCATACACTCATTCTTATTTGTTCAGGCCTCGTTCGCTTCACAGATCACACAATTTCAACGCGATAATTAATCGACACAAATGATTTTTTTTTTGGATTGTGCGCTTGAATTTCACCATTCTTCTCTATATCTAGTTTAACCTCGCGCTGCTTACCTGTTATGGGCAAAAAATTGAAATTTTATGGTGTTGACTGAAGATGCTGCTGGTGCTGGTGTTGTTGTTGTTGCGGCATCATGTGCTATTGTGCTGTTGGCATGTCGTTTTCGTCTTCGGATTTCGTGTTGATGCCGTGCAGCTGCGATTATTTTCGCATCGAAATGCGCTGCTTCCCAGTGTTTAATGTATGGATTGATTGGTTTTAAGAATGGAGCTGCCAAACGAAACGAAATTAAACGGATAAATAGGACGTGAAATCACATCAATATCAAACAAAACACAAACACACACACACACAAGTTGAATGAACTAATGCATTTTTGTGGTAAATAATCGGTTTTTCGGTTCTGTTGTTTGTTTTCTTCGCTTGGTCATACTACCAACAACAATAACAATGGAAATTTCATCGTGGTTTGGAAAGAAAAAGAATAGAGAGAAAAAAAAGCAAATTGTATTACCGTTTGGTGGAACTGGTGATGCATCAATAACTAGTCCGTTTGTGTTAATAATCCTATCAAATGTAGATCTGTGTCGACTTGTGTGCGCCAAGGTGAGAATCACCCCAATAAGTATCCAACTCATTATACTACTTTAATATCACATCACTATTGAAACATTGATTTTTTCCTGCGACTTTCAATGTACTTTGCGTTCCACTCAATCCATTTGGAATTCGTTACAAATGACATAAATTTCGTTGTGTATTCCATTCAAATTGACGAAAATATTTATCTTTTCTCGCTTTTTTTCCCTCGTAAATCCACTACATAATAGAAAGATTGCTGTTTTGCTACTGTCGTTGGTGCTGCGTTTGTTTTCCGCGTTATTATGATTATTCACTGGCTCTCACCGATTAGAAATTGACTTTTATTCTATTTTACCAAACCATAACTGAAGTGGTTGTTTTCGAATGCGAATCTTTGGATGAAAGACAACCAACAAAGATTTCAATCAACACATTACAATATCTTGCTGTTTGTGACTAAACTCCGCGACGCGAAACAAAGAGACGAACTTTTTCCAAAAACGGTTCGCAATGATGAATAACAGAGAAAAAACAAATGTGTATGAGCGCAATGAACACACACAGAGAAATGCAAACACAAAAACTTATAAGATATTTTTTGTTGTTGTTACAACTTTGACGAAAAGAACAACAATTTTCGCTTTCTTTGTTGCTTCACATTGATTTTTGATCACTCGAATTTCATGATTTTCCTTATTTAAATTGTGTTCACTTTGCTGCTGCTGCTGCTGCTGCTACGGCTGCATGTGTATTTGTATATATCGTGAATATTTATCCGTGAGATTTTACTATATATATCAACTTATTGACTACATTGGAGTGAATTCTTAAATCACAGAAATTGAATTTGATCGCAACACTTTGAACGAAAAAACAAAAAGAATCAAACATATAAAACGAATTGAAAAATAAAGCATCTAATATCGAAAACAAAACTGAAAATAATGCGAAAAAATGCGAAAATTTGTAATGCGTTTGGAGTTTATGTGGTTTTAGTTTTTTTTTCTTCTTTAAATTCTCTCACTCCGTCTTCGTGTTCGAGGGAGCAACAAGAAAACAAAATGAGATTTCTATTACTGAGAATGAGAAATCATTTATTTGACGTGGATCGACAAATCTTGCTTGTAGCTCTGTATACTTTTTTTTTGGTATGATTTGACATTCTCCTCTGATTGCCATTACCTTTGTTTCAATACAATACACAGTTTGACGTTTGTATGTTGAAGCATTTCTTCAGTGTTTGTGTTGTGTGCATTTGAATGTAGTTTGTGTGTTGGTTGTGTTGTTGATGATGATGATGGTCATATTCTCGTCACTTGTCTGCTTGCTCGCGTGCATTGGTACACAGCGGAGTACAGCATAGTGCGCGCTCTTTCAGTCTCTCTATCTCTGTGTGTTAGCAGCAACGGCAGCAGCAGCAGCGGCAGCAGCAGTACAGCACAGAACAGCACAGCAGTAGCAGCAGCCAACCAAAGAGGTCTTGTGTTTATATACAACACTCGACAACAGCAACAACACATTTCATGCCTTCATCGTAAGCATGTGTGTTGTAGCACACAATAGGCACACGGATCTCACTCGCTCACCACATATTCAATGGTGTTGCGAACTTTTCACAACATTTTCGTAATATGAATGCCAAATATAGCAAAACAAAGTCATTCTACGCGAATACAGCAAGTGTGAGACACCAACAACACAACGAAGAAGAAGAAAGAAGAAAAAAACTTCGCGCATACTCCAAACCGGTTTTATAGTTTTTCTCCATTTATTGTAGACGGCGCTCTTTTTCGGAACAAAAAACCACCGACGATTCAAATAGCACACGCCGAACGAAGGAGAAAAAATGGGCATAAATTTGAATTAAAAAACTTTATCCGAACCGATTAGCAAAGCGAACACAACAAAGGAACATAAATTGCATGATTTTGTTAATCAATTTGCCGAATATGGGCATTTGAGCCGTTTAGGCGAAATCCAAAAACATATTTTTGGTGAACACAATGCACTTGTGCGCCAAAGCCATGTTGTGCAAACGAACTTTTATTTCAATCGAATGGGGAAATGTTACGAAAACGTAGAATATTTAAAAAAAATTTAGTCGGTTTCATTAGCAGCAGCAACAGCGGCGAACAATGTGACTTAGAAACAAAATGCTGAAATCACTAATAATAAATCGCTGCAGGAAGAACAATAAACTACATAGTCGACTTCCATTTTCGTTAAATTCATTCTTCTTTATTTAGTTTCATATTTGAATTCTGTTTCTGCGGTGTTTTTTTTTCTATCTTTCATTAGGCTTTAAAATAAATACATCAAGTATTTTTATTGTAATACAACAAAGAAAATCTTTGTTTAGCTTATTTCTTTTCTTTTCTTTTTTCAATCTTGAATACATATAAGAGTAAATAGATATAACTTTCATACAACAACAAAAATTATAAAGTAAACGAGTAACTGCAAACATTCTCAACAATCAAGCTCAATATCTTCCTCAAATCAAAAGAAAAAGAGCATTATTACATTTAACAATTGTGAACAATTTAAAATGTTCGTTTAAAAACACATATTTACACAGATATATTATGTACACACAAGCACCGAGGAGCAAAAAAAAGTTATTTTTATTATTATCATATCTTCATCATTATTTTATCCCTTTGTTTATCATTATCATCATTTAAAAAATATTATTGTTCAGCGTTTCATTCATCACCGTCATATTGTATTGATCATGCTTGAAGTTTTTGAGTGGTTACATTTGGAATGGATGGATAGGTACCGAAATTTAACCGCAATTGTTCCAATATAATAAATAGTAAAACTGTGTGCGGAGCAAGGCGCACAAATGCTGGTACGAAACCCTTGAAGAAGCCCATCGGTCCGAGTTTAGCGGTGTGCGCAATAATGCCGAGCAAACCGTTAAATTCACCAGGCTTTGCATTCATACTGCGTGTCTTGATCACATCCAATGGTTGTGTTAGTGCGGTTGCAATACCACCAGCTGCCAGCGACGATAGGAAATGTAACCGTGGATCATCCTTAAAGTAACCCGTTGTCAAAAGTATTGTCTTTACTTGATCATAGAAGGCAATTTGTCCGATATTCATCATTAAACCTCGGCCCGTTGCGGTTGTTGCGCCTGAAAACAGGCGCCGGAATCCCTCCTCACGATTCACACGCAGCAAACCGTCTATGGCATTTTTATAACTGTGTGTGTGTGTGAGTGATTTAAAAATAAAAATAGAAATCCATGAATAAATATCCATTTTCAAGTGAAAATAACCAATTCAATTGAACATACTTTCTTCTTTGTTCCGGTGCTAGTTTGACATCGTTTTGCATACGAACATTTATCATATCACCTGGTGTCCCAACGAAACCTATTAAAATATTCCAACGACAAAAAAAAATCATGTATAATTATTTAAATTTTTGGGGAAAAACAGACAGACGAAACAAAAAATGTTCAATGCACAATTGGAAATAACGGAGAAAGAAAAAAATAAGCAGCAGCAAATGCCGTTAATCACTAAAAAATCAGTATCATTTTTGGAATGCCGAAAATAGTCGTTGTTGCTTTTCTTTATTCGTTCAATTTTTTTTCTTCGGGGGAATGGAAATATTTTATTTAAATTTGGATAAAAATTAAGGTATCAAACACAAAGTCGTAAAAAGGAAAAGAGGAAAGAGGAAAAAGAATATCTGAACGGTTTGTATTTTTTTTTTTTGCATTACGAACTATTATTTCAAGTCGAATATTATACTATTGAAATGTAGGAGTATTAGGTATAATGTAAATGAACACACACACAAAAACAAATCATATAAATAGCACATATTTAATTATTGTATCTAGCAAAATTCGGAATTCCGTTTAAATTTTGAAATTCGAAAGCATGCAAAGTCGAAAGAGATTGACGTATCGACATGTAACTCATAACTTGGAAGCAACAAAAAAGCAACAGAATAGAGGAAGAGAAAACACAGTGGCTTGTTTGGTATTTATTAAAACGATTCAACATTGAGGGAGAGCGTATTAATTTTCTCGGAATCAAAAGAGTTCGTTGTCGTGCGATTGATGGTTGACAACGATCAAAATCAGGCTAACTCGAAATTGATTCATATTTTATTTCGTTTAATTATCCAAATTACTTTATAAGTATGGGCATTAGTAATTTCTCGTGATGAGACTATTATCGACAGAGACGTTATAATATGAATACATGTTCTACGGTACAAAGTACATTTCCATTTCAGATCGAATATATAGTGCTCGGTACTTGACATGGGCTTTAAAGAAAAAACAATTTTTTAGCCACTTTTCATTTGCATTCTTCGCAAATCACGCGATTGTACTCAGAATTAAGTCGATGTTGATAAGCGCAAGTAAAACACCGAGCTCCATATGAACGTCATGCGTGTTCAAAAATTAGATTAAAACAAGGACGAATTCAATAAGTTTTTTTGTTTTCGTTCGAATTTCGTTTTTTTTTTGTTTCAAAAGGATGGAAGATGCATGTTCACTGAAACGAATGGTACCAACCCTATTACGCATGATAGAAAGACCGATGTTACGGAATAGAATTGCGGTATTTGTCGCTAAACGAGATAAGTTTCGAGCCATTTCTCATCGGTTTGATTGTATGTGTATTTGTTATAGTGATTCATCTGTCCGGCTATGAATTATATAATAATGAAATCAAAGCAACTGAATCGTCTAAAGGAAACGAAAATTATTATTTCAGAAAAGAAAATTATGCCGACGCTATTTGGCAACAGTTGGACGATATTTACCTCCAGCAGCACCTGAAATTCCGGCCAACATCACTTTTCCCATGAAACTATTGCCGTACTCCTGTTTTCCCATTTCATATAGACCAAAACGTGTCGTTGAGTAGGTAACTTGTCGCAATAACGATGCGGATAGTCCGTTGTAGAGAGCAAAAATTCCACGTTCTCGAACGATTTTACCCGTCAATTGGAATATCGTCATCTTAGCTTCTTGCTGTGTTTGTAGCGTAACTTTTAACAAATCCAATGGATGCGTGAAACACGCCGCACCACTGCTTGCTAAGCCTCCAAAATACCATCGCGATACTTTGTTCTGTTTGTCGAATTGATTCGAAGACATGTTGGATCTAGTAGTCGTTTATCACCTGCAATATAATTTTAAAGAAGAAGAGAAAAAAACAAGCTAAATTACAAATGAATCAGAAGAAAAATTTCCGTTTTAAAATTTATGCCATTCAACAGCACGTATGAACTAAATTTAAAGTCGAACAAAACACACCGCACAAAAAGAGAGTGAGAATTCTCGGTGGAAGATAAAACAACTAAAATGCAAACGTTAAACGTGTGTTAAAATACTTTTCACTTTGAAATATTTATGTTTCATAAACATTTGTTTTGTGTGGCGTGATAAATGCAAATATGTTTTAATTGTGCCGCACTCAGTTCAGATCAGATGAATGGAAAAGAAAAACCAACACTGACTGCAAAATAAATGGCAGTAAAATTGCAAACAGACGTCTGATATTTCGTAACGAGCTTCCGTTATTACAATATCATTCTGTTGCTATCTTTTCGCATTTTTTTTTTTGCTTTCTATCGGTCTGTTTTTGAGATTGACCTTTGAAAAATCGATTTTCACTGAAACCAACCAAAAACTTTTTATCACTATATCAAAAATAGTTTTTTTTTTCTTGTTGTGTGTGACCTTATTACTACTCAGTCTTTTCCACTTTCTCCAATCGAACTCTCCTCGAACGATTCTACACTATGAACACTATCTGCATCGGATTGAATGAAATAAATGTGGAGCCGTCGTCGTAGTCGCCGTCAGATGGAATTGATTTAATCACAAAATTGTACTAATTACAATTGCCAACAATTAATTTGAATCTGTATTGAAGTGGTTTCGATGAGAAAAAATTATGGGTTTAGAAAGAAATGACCGATTTGAAATGGAGAAAGAAAACAGGTTGCTGGTGAGATTCATGTTTTGAAAGCAATGATATTTGCACGTGTGTTCATTGATGAATAAAAAAAATGACAAAAGAAATTATTCTGTGTATACGCAAAACGCTGATAAAACCACGGCAATGTCTCTATGTGTATGTGCATATGTAGAGCACCAGGGAGGACATCAACTTGACTTTGATTTTTTTACATTTCACTGCAAACAACGTCATTTTATATCGATAAATTTCAAGGGAATTATCGTTTTTGAAACGAGCATATCATTTCAACATGAAAAAACGCAAAATTTGCGATAAAATCGCACGTTTTGTGATTGAATCAAAGTAGGGAGACTACAGCTGATTTTGACTTTTCCTCCCATTTGTGTTTGTTTTTTTTTTTCCTCTTCTCTTTTGGTGTGTGCGTGTGCCGTTGACACTGACAGCTAAATACTAAATCAACACATGTATACGTTTCGGGAATACATGACAGTGGCGCTGTGTTGCATGCCTTGGTTTTTCATTGAATATTCATTGCCGTCGTCGGTTCCAAAATAGTGAATATAAGCGCTCGCGCTCACACAAATATCTTATATCTGTTCTTTTTTTTTGCTCATATCATAATGATTTTCCGTTTTAACGTTAATTTAATGAAACACTGTACTTAAATATAACCAAAATGCCCAAGACATTTGATACAGACGTATATGCTTAAATTTAGATCTCTCGAAATGTTTTATTTTTTTGTTTCAACTCTTTTTGTTTGCGCTGTGTATTCTTGCCATTTGATTGTGTATAGTATGATGAATAGCAAATGGAATTTTTCTGTGATGAAATATGAAATAATTATTTTGGTCGTTAACTTATTCAACAAGACAAGCGACTCAATTTCATCATGTTTGCATGACAAACACATTTGCATGAGATTCGCTCGTCATGATCATTTGAATTGAAGTTTTAGTTTGAATTTAATTCTGCTGCGTCTTATTTTCTTCTTTTATCGTCGTGCTTTCGATAAATTCATGGAAAACATGTTATCGTAGCACACATTGAACGGTAACTGCACTCATTGATGTCAACGATTTGTCCTTTCAAACGATGACGCACCGTGCATTCAATACTCGTTTTCCATAAATCAACTGCGGTTTTTGTTTGTACTTTGGTCTTTTTCTCTGCGTTCTCTATGCGACACCGCTCGCTTTATTTCACTTAAAATTCTTCAACATAGATTTAGATAAATTTGCAGACTTCAAGCCCATTGAGGCGCGTCACATTTGCATAAACGGAATTTCTTGCAAATTTTCAAGCGATGCTTTGCCTTTTGAATATTTAAATGATGATGACTTACTTGACTGTTTAAAAATGCTAATGTCCGATAGCTGCTATCGGTGATCGTTGCTCTGCGATTTTATTTGATGACCGTCGTCAAAGACAAGTCTTCCATCAACTGAAGCCGAAAATTAAAACACGCACTTCTTGGCAAACGGTCCGACGTCCGATTAAATAATGAATGTAATCAATCGCAAATCGTGTGCCACTATCTTTTTAACCTTTACGGGCGGGCGCGCGCGCTCACTCCTTTTTTTCTGGTCTTTCGTTCTTCACATAAAGTGTGCACGCAGCATTTAGTGCACCGTCAGATTATGTTCATAATGAAAATCACATGTCACACAACCAGAACGGGTGGCTACTGAGTCTCATTGACACTGAACGCGCGCGCGTACTGATTGACTGATCGCATCGAATGTTGCCTACCTCTTGCCAACCCATAATTCAATCATATTATTATTACAATTATATAATAGACACATACTGATAATTCTTGCTCCACATTTGGCAAAGCACACAAGTGATACAAACACACTTGTTCATGACTCAATTCCACATCGGTATACAGAGCAGAGCAAAGCGAAAACGATACATACGGCAGGCAGCAGCAGAAGGAGAGAAAAAAGACAGACAAACTAAGCGAATGATAGCGCGTATATTCAATGCATGGGTATTGAATGTAAAAAGGCAGCGATGTATGGAGCGCTACGATACGCACTTGTTGTCGATCACCACTTCTAATTGATGCTAACCAATAAATTACACTCTTGTGATATGATACAGTCTGAAAATGTTTTTGAATGTAAATACAGCAATGCTAATTGATCTGAACTCACCCAATTTCGGGTAAAAATAACTACACTCTAAATAGTTATGATTATCGTATCATTTGCATTGCATGAAACATATTTAAAAATAAAATTGTTTGTTTTTTTTTTATGAGGCAAAGCCCATTTATAGCTTCCGTAGAAACATATTTTTATTGACTAATTTCGTTTCACAGCAAACCTGAAACATCATTAGATTTATTTGACCACCTTAAACGCGGCGGCAGTTTGTGGTTACCGAAATCCGTTTGATCGAAATACAGGCCGAGCAAATGTAATGTTGGTTGTTGTTTTATGAATGAAAATAAAACCATTACGGAATCGCGTCAGCCTCAAGTGAAGCCAGAGCGGATCACATTTTGTTGTTTTTGGCAGCGGTTTCAGTCCGATTCAACGATTTTTGACTGTCAAAATACAATTTGAATCTGGTTAACAGAGTAAACCACTTGCACAACACACGGGTTTCAATTTCTTTATCTGTTTCACGTGTGCTTCCACGAAAGACTCTTCATTTTGCTCAATAAAACTGCGTCATTCAGATAAAAATAAATTGCACACTGAAGAAGAAGAAGAAGAAGAAGAAAAAGAAGAAGACGATTAAAATTAAAATGTTATTAAAACAACATTAAAAAATGCGCACGCATTTCCATTGTCATTACAATTAAACTGTTGTCAAACCCATGCCATCTCTCTCCCGCCCTTTCAACTCTCGTTGACTCGTCCCGCGAATAAGGCGCACTTGTATTATTATGGAACATAACAAAAATAAAACAAAGAACCGAAATAATAAAAAGAACACTATAAAAGTGTGTGAAGCGGTTGGGTTTCGTCGTGCTCCGACTATAGTACCCGTCCACACGTGATGAATATTGTAATCAGCATCTGAGATACCGTTTTACTTTTTGACACATTGAACTTAAGTGTGGTGACGCGTTTTTTGTTCCTGTTTTACACAAAATGTGGAAAGAAATTTGCAATTTCTAGCATCGATTGATAAAGCATTCGATAATAAAATGGAGACCAACGACTTGGTTGATCCCATTACTTTAACCCATTACTTTGTTAAAAGGCATCACGTTCGCGTGGTTTGGCCATCTCACAGTTTCAATATCACGTTTTTTGCCAACTTATCTGTTGGCATGTAAATTGTATTTTTTCTTTGTCCGAACCGATTATTGAAGTGTTTCGTATAAATAACAAACAGAATGAATAAAATTTAAAATCACCATCATCGTAAACTTCTTGGCCTTTTGAAAGCAACATTCATATATTGTAATTAAATAATTTTGATGATTTGCGATGTCATCCGATCATTTCGATAATATACGGCATTTTTTCGGCGTCGCTATAAAATCACAGCGCAATGAATTCGGTCTTTTGTGCGTATATGAGTGAGTGTGCGTGTATATTTTTGCTGACGATGTGCCTTCAAATTTCATTTAATAATTGGCCATTAAAAATATGAGCTTCTGTTGGAACTGATTTTCCCATAAAATAGGCGCTATCCCGTAGTTATTTATGCGGATGAGTTGATTCTGCACAGTGGTAAGAGATATACACTCAAAAAAAAACCAGTCGCTGTGAGTCAGTGCTAAGGATATATGGCGACGATGAAAACTCAGCTGGCTGAGAGTAATACATGGACTACTTAAATACCAAATACCAAACGACTGACTCAATTATGTATCAATTTTCTTTCACCGATGCGTTGGCTTAATTTTCATGGTCGACACACGTCTTTGGCTATCTCATAGTCGAAATAAATTCACGGAATGTGTATATGATATTCCGATGAGCTTATCGTTGTAACGTAACAACGGCTTAAGACTCCCGGTATTTTTTGCGGAACAGTTACAACTGACGGCTCATTGAATATCGTCGTTTCTATGCAGTGTAGAACCGCGCAACTATTTTATGTTTACATTTTTTCTTTACGAATTTAAAATGAGATCGTAGATAAAGTTGAACGAGATTTTCTTTTTTTGGCAATTTTACATATTTAGTGACATCTTGATCCATTTCATTTTTGGACTCCGGTGATATATATTCCATGCATATTATAATGAACTCGACCAGCACACAAATCAGTAGCAGCAACAGCAAAGCACGTATTGACACGATGATGGGCGACAGTAACGAAATAGATTAACGATAACTCGGTTCTGTTTTTTTTTTTATTATCTTGTCGTTTATATTGTGGCGCGCATAAAAAGAATTGGAAATCTTGTAAGTTATGGGCAAGCAGCAAGCCATTACTCGAAAAGGAATTCATAAAAATAACATTTCGGTTTCGTTGCTGTCTACTTTTGAACTGAGTTGTGTCCACACCAGTGGCATTTACGGAAAGTGAGAACGTGCCAGATGTAACATACCCAGACCCAGCCTAGTTGGCCAATCAACAGAGAAAAGCAAAGAGCTGACAACGAGATAGAATTGCTGTGTAATTATTACGAGTTAAAGAGATGTCACATTTTTGGAATTTATTTGGTGACTTTGGGCAAAAATAAAACAATTTATCGTGGCCCCGGTAATTGATGTCAGTGACTTGCTATCATCGACCATTAAAACGAATGATTGAGGATATTTCCAAAAATAGCCACATTTACTCATCACCAGTTCCTCTAATCTTGTGATCCTTGAAGCATAACACGATTTTTATCATAATCATATAGTCATATATAGTTCGATCAGTAGAGCGAGTGTATATATGTGTGTGTGTGTTTATGTGATTGAAGAAAACGCAACATTTTGTCAACGGGTAAATTGTTTACGAATTTTTGAACCAAATGTCATTTGAATGAGTCAATGTGTTTTTTAGACGATTTTGCAATAGGTTCACAAGAAAAGTAGCAGAACAGTTATCGGTGGGTTTCTTTTATTGCGGTTAGAATTCCTCAACATTTTATTTCCATTCTGTTCATTTACATTTGGCTACTTTGCTGATGGAATTTCTTGGATCCATTGGAAATCATTGGTCTTTATTTCTTTTTATCGGCAAACATTTATTGTTGTTTTGTTTACTCGTGGGCCGTTTTTTGTCGTTCACTTCCCCCTCTCTCGCTCTCTCTCAATCTCTCTGCGAGATCTTTCACGCGCATTTCGATAATGGAAGTGAGTTCACAAATCGATTATTATCGTTCCGATTCTGCCGCTCAATTAAACTCAAATTGATGAAAAAAAGAAGAAACGAAAACATGTGAAAAAGATCAAAATTTGTGGCACAAAATCCGTCTGCTATCGGTTTGTCATTCGTGTGTCTGTATCCGCGTATTTTGTGACACACTGTTTCTGGCGAAGCGCAGTACGGCAAGACGGACGCCCCATTTGATTTGTTCGTAGTGTAACAAAATGTATAGCTGAATATTAATTCAACGAATCGTAGCTGCCGTTGGCTACCATATCAAAAACCAATACGACGTATATTAAAGTCAAGTTGAACACACAGTGTGTATCACTGTCAACGGTGTGTTAGCACCACGTTATGCGTGCTGCAGAGGAGTACTTTTTTTTTATCAAAACGGCATTTAACATCGCTAGCGATTTTGTTGTCGTCGTCATCGTTGTCGTTGCCGTCGATTGAAGGGCACGTATCTTTGCACTTCATCAACAATCACTTCCATTTCGAATTCGTTGACGGTTTCGATTGGGCGCAATTTTCGTGAACGGCCCCATAATGTAGCGCGCGTGCAACATTTTGATTTGAAAATAGAAGCGATAAAAAAATACCGCGGATTCATTTGGTTTGGCGCCAAATAAATAAATAATAATAAATTGCTTCTTTTTCCGGTTTACATGGGTGATCAAACGTTTAACATTGGTCATGGTGTAACGGAAACATTTTGTACTAATTATTGTGAAATAGAATAATTTAAGGAATAATTTGTTGTTTGGCCCGTGCGAATGAAGAGAGAGAAAAAAAATACGCGAATGCTGGGACTGATCTCAGCCAGTGACCATCACCAAGCCAAGTGGAAAATAAACAAACAAGTTTTGAACATTTTGATAAAATACTGGATGAGTCAATGAGACTCTCTCTCTCTCTCTCTCTCTCTCTCTTTCTCTCCAGAACCCATAAAACAATGTGTAATACACAGTATTAAGTTACAGGAATAGGGTTAAAAAGTTTTTCTCGTTCGGTGTTTCGTTTATTTATTTATTTTTTTTTTATTTTTTTTTATTGCTTCTTCTGGTGTCATTGTTGTGTCTCATAATAACAGGTCCTGTCGATATGCGTGTTATCATCTCCCGCATATTGGTGGCTTTTGTTTTTTGGTGTGTTAATTTGTCGCCATCGTTGTCGTGGTCGTGGTCGTGGTCGTGGTCGTGACACATGAGAGTGTGCGCCAACCGTTTTAGATAAACGGTCGAAATTTCATCGAGTCAAAGATTTAATCCAAAGTGCCACTATCAATATCTCAATAATAATATACAAAAGAAGAGAAAAAAAACACTATACATGACGGATTTTTTCTCTCTGTTTGTCGGTTCGGTTTAATATTCGCCAATATATATATATATATGATCTTATAAAAGTTAAAACCAGAACAAGACGAAAAAAACATGTTTATCAGGTTATTGTAATACACACGGATTTTTGTTTTAATGGAATATGATTTAAATTTTGTGTGTTCGCAGTCTCAAAGTTTTCGGGTTAAGCAGCATGTGTGATGTGATGTGATGTGTCTTGCCTATTTATGTTTTATCACAAAAACAGAAAAATTAAACACTGAAGACATTGCTGCAAACAACACACAATCGCAGCGCAGCGCACAAACGCACAAAACGAAGAGAAAAATAAAAATAAAGTAACAAAAGACAGAGCGAAAGAAAGAGATAGAAATAGATAGAAAGAGATAGAGAGAGAAAATAAAAATAAACGAAACAGCATAGTACAGACAAAAATTAAGAGATGTGTAATCAAGGAAGCACTAAAAGCGATGAACAAAGTTGAAATGCTGTACAACAATCGCACTTATTCTAAATGTGTGGCACAAGAACACTTGTAATTCTAACTTTTGACATTGTTAACAAACAAACATTTTGTGGTATTCGAGTTTCATTCTCTCTGGCCTGTGTTTCAGTTGCAAATAGTGAAAGTGAGCGATATAAATATATGCAAGTTCGAGTATGATTATACATTAGATGTTTATACAGTTTACAAGTTTTCCAACGTCTTAAAAGAAAAAAAAAACAGAAGAACATCACAGATCAATCGGAATCTGAAGTGCGTAGAAAAATTCATACCGAATACCCAACGGAATATCAAAATAAAAATAACAAACGAAAATCAACAAACAAAAAACTTCGTTCGAAAATTTGCGCGATAAGAACCAAAAGAACTTTCCCCACCGCGGCAATTGTTGGAAGTCTGTTGTGTGTTGAAGGTTAGCAAAAGTAATCACAATAAAAATTTAATTTTTTCTTGTGTTGCAAAATTGATCGGGTTATCTGCATCCTTGCATTGGGCCAAGATTTTTTTTTCTTTTAATTTTGGAAACTTTTAAAAATTTATTTCTGTGTCGATGACACCGCCCAATAATGAGTGAGCCAGTGTATTCCAATGAAATTTGGTGAAGTGAGTGCAAGAATGACCTCCTTTTAACCATTCCAGACGTGTTTTAGAATGCACAACCAGACCTCAAATAATTAACCGAGAATACACCAATCCATCGATAGGGGAATACACTGGTGACTTTGGGCCAATACATGAAAAATAAATTAAATAAATGTATCGAAAAAGTGAACGAAAACTGGTGGATCATTTTGGTTGAACACAAAAAAAAACCTACAGTCATTGCCACTGTTCATGTTTATTTTCCAAGTCGAACAACAAAAAATGTTATGTGCCTGATTCGTAAATAAAACATGAGGTGTAAAGCCAAATTCAATTCAATTTTATTTGCGTGGTACTGTTGACGGTGTTTACATTTCAAATCAAACTATTTATAATGTGAAATACCGGCACTTCGCTCCTATCTCTTACACGCACTTACACGTGAAATATTTTCGACCTATAAAAAAAACCGACACGGAAACCTCGTAAAAATCACGTTGATGTTGTAGTTTTTCGTTCTCTTATGTCTATCCGAATGTACTGTGAAAATATTCTGATTTGATTTGTGTTTGCAATTTTCAGATCAAGCGACGTGATATAGGAAGAACGTGATCAATAGTCACATAAAAATACACGAAGAATAAGTAAAATTGATCGCCGATCAATTGATTTTCCACAAGATTTTCGTTGAACCAAAAAAATCGAAAACAAATGTTATTCAATCGAATCAATCATCTTTTCGATCAGCTAAATGAAACACTTAATGTGCAAACGCTACACAAATGGAAAGAATTATATTTAAATGGTACAACAAACGACAGCTATCCAATTGGCAACATGATCAGCGAATTGAATTCGAGTGACCTGATCCTGGACGGTGGTGGTTTTGGAAATGCCACCACACCGTTAGACGCAAACAATGTGATACGCTTTGAACCAGAACCGTTGGCTGTACTCATACTCGTTACTATGTGCTATTCATTCATATTCGTTGCTGGACTATTGGGAAATGTGATCACATGCGCAGTAATTTATCGCAATAAATCCATGCACACGGCGACCAACTATTATTTATTTAATTTGGCCATATCAGACTTGATACTTTTATTATCAGGTGAGTGAATCAAACCAACGAAAAAAATAATTCCCGGATTCCCCCTGGGTGTTGCTAAGAGCAGATCATTAAGAGCGCAATTTTGAAGAATTCGATAAATAAAAACATACACAAACACAAACAATCTAGTTCTCGCAACGCATATTTTTCATCTTGATGCCATTATCATTCTACCACATCTCTTCGCGATTGGAATGACTTAAAAAAGTAGCAACGATCGCTGGAGCGATCCTTTTATTGTTATTAATATTTGTAATTGACATTTATTGTAGGAATGCCTCAAGACACGTATAATATATGGTTCCCTCATAACTATCGATTCACGCACACCATTTGCATTTTGCAAGGACTATTATCGGAGACATCGACAAATGCTACCGTTTTGACAATTGCTTCATTCACCATAGAGCGCTACATAGCTATTTGTCATCCATTCAGGTTTGTTCGTCGTTATTTTATTTTGTTTTTTTTTCTGTCTGTTTTAATTTCCACTTCATCTCTAGTGTCGATTTGTGATCGTGCGCAAAATGTTATTTTAATGAATTTTTTGGCTCAAGCCAAGCATTTATACTTATGGCTCCAATCTATGCATGTATCTTTGTCACTCTCTCACGTTCCACCGTTTAGACGGAGATAACCGGACGGAATAGTTGAGGACAAGAAACAAATAAAAATCAAGTTTTCGATTCCGCTGATACGCGATGAGCGAGAATTAATCGACGCCAATAAATTAAATTACGAGAGAGCGAGAGAGAGAGAGAGAGAGAGAGAGAGAGCGAAGTGAAATAAAACACACACGCACACACAAATGCTATAAGCTAGCGAAAAAGTATGCTGATGCTAGATATCACAATATATTCATAACGGCATGTTTTCCATCCATTTTATAGACAACATACCATGTCAAAATTATCACGTGCTGTTAAGTTCATTATGGGAGTATGGATAGTTGCTTTTTGCTTTGCCATTCCGCAAGCCATCCAATTTGGCGTGGTTTCAATAAATGGAGGACATTCGTGCACAGTAAGTGGATTTTTATTCCATATTTTTGTTGATGTGTTCTTTTTTTGTGTTCGCCTGTTCTTGGTTGAAAATTACGAAAAGCGACAGATATAAAAATAAAGAAACTCTTTGATGAGAAACAGAGATATGGAATGGTCACGCCGCGCACCATCGTTTTATTCGACGCGACTGGCACAAGCGCACAGTTTGATGCTGCGGTGTGATCTTCCTTATTGCCTTTTATTGCCGATATCAATTACCATTTCAACCAAACTATTCAATATGTCCCGTTCTCATCCACAATTTTAGCGTAGGCTTTGGCGCTTACTTTATTATAACTGATATGATTTTTCCATATCAAAAAAGTATACGATTTTATTTTTTTTTCTCTATCTATCACTCTTGCTCGATTTTTCAGGTCCAGAACATATTGGTCGAGCACGCATTTGAAATATCATCGTTTATGTTCTTCGTCGGACCGATGACATTAATTTGCGTCTTGTATGTTTTAATCGGAATTAAATTGAGGAACAGCAAGACATTGCAGGGCATCACACGTGACAGTTGCGAGATCAACCGAAGTATTTCCGGTCAAACACGTATCATTCGTATGTTAAGTAAGTTTCGAATCAACATTCGCAGTGATTTTGTTTCTTCTTCTTCTTTTTCTGGCTCTGGTGTGTTTGTTGTCTTTGAAATTTTTCTGAAATTCAATGACAGAAAACGAAATGAGCAAGAGAAACAGTAAACGCATGCAAAGCGAAACAGAGATAAACATTCTATCGGAGGTGAAGCGCAGTCCGTGGTTGAGGTGTATGTCTTTTTTTCAGTTTGGATGTTGTCATGCAAGCGAATCGCGTTTTATCAAACATTTTATGTGTTCTTGTTGGAAATGTTATTTGATTTGTTTTGAATGTTCCGAATGTTTTTTCAGTTTTTTTTCGGTCTTTTTTCGCTGTTTCGTGACCAATTTTATGTGTGCTTCACATTTTGATGCTTTTACGACTTTGATTTTTTTTCTCCTCGAAAAATACTAAATATCCGCCTTTAATTGGGAAAAACAAACTTCAGTCCGAAAACAAATGATCAAATGTTCAAATTGGCCAGACAATGATATTGTCGCACATTTGACAGTGAATATCATTATTATTATTTATTTATGTATAGCCGGAATGGAGAATACTTTGTTGTTTAGTCATAAGGTGGATTAAAATTGGCTATTTTTGTTTGTTTGTATCCGCCTGGATGCACGTATGCTGTAGCTGAAAATTGAAATTGTACGATCAGTCAGGCAGCGTACATAACCCTTTGACATTGATGTCACATTTTATTGGCCCATAGAATGAATTGAAGCAAATTGAAAGCTCATTGATGAACATAAATGCCTCCTTCAAAATGCCATTTCCTTTGAATAATTGGCTTTTATCGGAAATCGCGTGCCCAACCCTTCTTCTTTCCCTTTTTTTTAACTGTATATCGTTTTCTTCTTTGTTTTATTCATTGTTTGCCGTCTATTTCTAGTTGCTGTCGCCGTTGCATTCTTCTTGTGCTGGGCACCGTTTCATTCGCAGCGTTTGATGGCCGTTTATGGGAAGAGTTCGCGTCCAACCAGTGAACTCTTTCGCAACATTTACACTGTACTTACGTACGTCTCGGGGGTACTATATTTCATGTCAACTTGCATCAATCCATTATTATACAGTATAATGAGTCATAAATTTCGAAACGCATTTAAGGTAATAAAATTAAAATGTCAATTATATTTATATCGCAAGCGTATTTGGTTTATGTGATTGCTTCGCTTCAACTTTGACGAAATGATGTCGTTGTTCCACCGTGAACATATTGTGCTCGGTCGTGCGAACGCTTTAAAATCATGCTGATACACACTTTCATCAACGTCGTCCGCATTCAGAACAGTGTGAAATGCGAGCGACTTCTCTCGCCTCATTTATGTGCATTTAATTTTATATGGCACATTTCGGCGGGCCATTCATTATAGACTCATAAGTGTTCGGTTTACAGCACAAATGATTGTTTCATTGGTAATTTGCAAGTCAGAAGGTTTTAGTTGATGCGACACCATAAACTGAAGCAGTTGTTGGTCATTTATTAATTTGTGTGCGTGTTAATTCATTTTAACTAGATAACCATAATGAAGCATTGTGGATTTGGAACAGACTATAGACCGGATCACACTTATTCGATGCTCTCACGTTACAATGGAATTGGTTCGTTGAAATTGAGCATGGCAGCGGCGCATAATCAACGCATCAGTAATCCGTACATAAGTGAAGTGACACGAACGGATATTGCTGGCCAACGAAATGATAATGATACCACAGATTCAGCATACGCGGAACGACCCAACGATCTATCGCCGATGGCTCGTATGGCGAATGCAATGCGAAAAGCTGGCAAAGCTAATCAACTAAAAAAAGAAATTAACGATCTCAATGCAAATGCAAAATTCAATTTAAGCCGAAAACCGCTGAAGAAAAATCAACAAAAATCCGATTCAATTCATCAAACCAACGAACCAAATACAGTGATAACCGGCCATGGCCGAAAACAGAAATGTATCCCGAAAATTACCAGTTCGAATAGTATCTGTACGACGATAAGTAATTCAAGCCTGCAAGAATACGACGATGAACTTGACACCACTGAATTGGCCAAGTACATGAGACAGATCAACAATGAAATCCACCATGACACCAAGTAGAACCAAACAAACAACAAAAGTAGCGATGACTTTGTCTTGGTTGTCGTTTACTAGCTCCCCCTCCACGATTCGACTCTATTCATATTTTAAATCATAATCAAATGGAAAAAAAAATACTATTGTTCGTATTAAGAGTGTACTTGTTCATGTCCCCATGATATTAGGTATTGATATATTATATATACATATAGCACTTAAGGATAAATTTAATGCTTACATTCAATTCTCTCTGTGCATAAACTCTTGTCGTAGCCATTAGTTATTATTCAACTGTAAATAAATATACTGTTTGATTCACTTCAATTGCATCGTGCTCATCAAGATAGCATGCATCATTAATTTGTTCGGAAGGTTCCGTTCTCAATACAAAGTGCAACCGTATACAAACCTCATTTAATTCAACGTATTTGCTTTGAATCAACATTTCCATGGTTCCACCGAGTATTCACTAGGTGGCGTTGACTTTTTCAAAGCTTCTCAGCCAGATGAAAAAAGTTCGAGCATAATAACGTTGAATTCCATAATTAAAACGCTAAAATTCGTCATTTGAGGAAATGTGAGTAAACTAAATCAAAATCAGCATTCGTTTGCAACATTTTCATATCGTAAACATAAAATCAACGAGAATGAAAAACACAGTTACGATGTGCTTTATCTCGAAACAATCTCACTCTCTCTCTCTCCCTCACTCCCTTGGTGTGTATGTGATTGAGTCTCTGGTGCCATTCGTCATTGACGTTCTATATAGGGGATGAAGTTTGGATATTCACAATGCCACACGGCATACGGAGCTGCACATGCGTGGTCAGCCACACCACCAATGTGTGTTTCTCTCCCTTTTTCCGGATGGCACACAGCAAAGCGAAGCAAAAAAAAAAGAAAATAAATGCCGAAACTGAAAATGAAATTTTCAACCCTCGTCTCTATTTCCACATTTAGATAATCGATAAAGCGAATAGGGAACGGCTGTGCACCGACTGAATTCTTTCTTCTTTCAGTTTTTAATTTGACGTTTGTTCGACGACACATCTTCACCATCGCATACGCGAATCTCTTATCGTGGTGCATGCGAGATAGAAAGTGCGTGTAAATATTGAGTTATTTCTTCGAATCTCGCTTAATTTTTTTGTTCGTACGGTTCTTCGTTCCACCAAATTTCATACACACACCCTTGTGAACTTTGTGTTTTTAATATTTTCCATAAAATTTTTGTTCGTAGTGTGAATTATTTTTACCAATTAGATTACTGTAGTTAAAGAAAGAAGAAAAAAACTATGAAAGAAACACAAAAACAGCAGAATAGTTCGGATACATCGGAATATATAGTGGGAATTTAAAGTGTGTGTGTGTAGAACAAAAAACGCAAATCTAGATATTTTCGAAATAGTTTGACGAATTTTACGCAATACAAACGGAACGAGTGACGACGACGACGACGACGACGACGGCAAAGAGAGAACGAATCGCTTGTTTGATGACATGTAAATCTTCAGAAAAAAAAATCAGAAAGAAATAGTAAAGAAAGGAAAAAACTAAAAAAAGAATTTCAGTTTTATTCATCATTCAGTGTGTATCTCAGTTGTTGATGAAATTGTTTTTCACTTCACACCAAAGACCATTAGTGTGTGTGTGTGTATTTCCTTCTTGTCGTTATTGTTGTTGTTTCATTTTTTGTTGTTGTTGCTGTTGTTGGTTATGCCATCGACCAGAATTACATTCACACAAGAGCAGATAAGCATAAAGGAATTCTCAGCGGAGTAAATAGCCCGAGAACAATGATACACTGCAATGAATGAAAGGTACGTATGAATTCATCATAACAATGCGATATCATTTACACACATGCATTTTCATTTTCATTTTCATTTTTGCAATGGGATTACTTTGTGGAGCTTATCATTGTTTTTTTTTTTCATTCGTTGCGCGCATACATTTCTCAACCATTGTTATTACTGTTATTGTTGTTGATGTTGCTGCTGCTGCTGTATGGTGCTAAGCTATTTGTACATATGTAGCCGTATCAGGAGGAAAGCCTATGTCAATGTCGAGATAGGATTGTATTTTAAAGATCTCAATGCAGCCCAGTTTTAAAGCCATTTTTCACGTGAAAAACCCACCGATTTCATCTCAACTTGAACATGATCTTATGTGGACTGACCGAGCTATGGAAAATATGGCATTGCGAAAATTGGCGAGTAAATGTTAGAAAAATAGACTGAGACAGGGACAGAGAGTGTGGAAATGAGAGAGATACACACCAGGTCGAGTATAATGGAGCTGCAGAGGTGAAGCGCATTTCCACATAAATTCACCTTGTTTAAAAGAGCGTAAATCTAAGAAGAAAAAAAACACCTACATATACATATACCTTATGTATTTCTCGTTTGCCATTTTCATTGAGATCCGTACATTTCTTTGATTAGACTATTTAAATGTCGGCATTCATTCGAAATTCATTGGCTTATTCGGAGGGAGAAAAAAACGGAAGCACCAACATCAGCTCGGCACCGCTCGTACTTAATTCATAAGATGTAAAGCTGCACGAAAGAAATGAATAAAAACCGACGAAAAAGAATAGCGGCATTTAAGATTTGCACACCTGTTTGAAAGCAATGGCCGAATTCGAAGTGGCATTTTCATCGTCTTTCATTTTCGCCCAAAGTTGGAATCAAGCTTATTTATTCTGAGACACTGCCAGGCCAACAGAAAGAAGAAAAAAAACAACGAAAGTCCATGGGTTTTCGAATGTTGGAAGCTTACTTTTAATGAAAACTGAATTACAACTGCAATATGGCAAATGCTATTTGCAGCCGCCTATTGAATCATTCGATTCGGTCGGTTACCGTTTTCTATTATGCTGTCAAGTAAAAAGTTGTTGATACCTTCATTTTTCTTTTAATTTTAAAGAAACACAGCGAACAAAAAACACAGAAAAGAAGGCGAAATAAACGAGCGGTGGAAATCGTTAATTCCACATTCCTTCCTCCCAACATATTAACGCTAATAGCATTCGTTAGCATAGACTAAGCCAATGAAAGTCCAACAGATTGCGGATTTGCAACGAAGCGAATGTATTTATCAAAGCATAAATACTTCCCACAACCAAGCAGCAGTGAGCGCATACATAAATATGTGGTGATGTGATTTGTACTAAAAGGATTTTTCGCATATATTCTTTTTCCACCTTTTGGGTGCTGCTACTGCTGCTGCTAGGTTTTGAATTCAAGGCAACACGTCAAATTGTATCATATTACATTCATATTTCAAATATGCTCATATCATCTTGAAGGTTTCATTTTTCCACCAGCCAAACAACAGGGAAAAACAACCGAATAGATATGTCGATGAAGAAGCAAATAGAGTACTTCATTGCCTCTGTCGACTCTATTCACTATTTGCGCGCATTTCATGTTTTTCTTCTTCTTCTTCTTCTTCTCAATACTATTTCGATGCGTGAGTGTGCGTGTTTTTTTGTCTCTCTGTTTCTATCAATATTTTTATGCGCTTTGTTGTGCAACAAATATAAAAAAAAAGGAAACCAAAACAAGCGACACATGGATTGAATTACGAGCACGACAATTAGTGGCCGTGTTAGTGCGTTGTTCTAGTGTGTCGCTTTGGGCTTATATTTGTTTACACAATGTCACACTATACACTATTTTAGTATGTATGCTCGGTGTGTATATGATTGGGCGAGCGAACGTACGAATGCTACACCACTCCGGCACGTACACAAACATTTCGAATAATTTTCGCCCGTTTAATTCGAACTAATGATGCGGTCTTATATTAGATTATTATCTATGACTGGACCTTCAGTTAGTTTGTGCGCGTCGTGCGCACCAATTACAACTTCAACAATTATTATTGACAATAAATTAACAAATTTGTGTGCATTCAGTGCAAATAGAGACGACGCGGTGGTTCATCGGCAAAAATACGACATACAAACGCTCGCACACAGACATCAACACATTGCATGGCAAATTAATGAGATCGACTTTTTATCTGCCTCCTGATGAGCAAAATTCCGACATAACAACGACAACGATGACAACGCAGTCAGTCTAATTCCAACTGAAATTGGCTGTTTCATTTCGAAACTGGTTGCAGTGTTCGACATCAAGATCAAAGTATGCCAATGCCATAAATTGTTTTTAGCTTTCGTTCCCTTGCCATTGTTTTCGTTGATGTCGTCGTTGCTGTTGTTGTTGTGCGATTAGCTTAGATGTAAGCCGATATCGCAAAGTAATTCCGTTGTGATAAAGTGTAAATTGGTTCGATTAATTTTCCAACGAAATATTAGTTGATTTGATAATTAATTTCATTCCATTCCATTTCAGATATTATTCGTGTGTGGTTGACAGAAGATTTCCCTAGAACGTCGATCCAGCAGAACAAAACAATACAAAATGCAAATGACAAAAGCGATGGAAAACTTCTAGCGAAATTACTCGATAGCAGCTGATAAATTGTGATTTAAGAACCCAACGTTGCACTCGTACAGTTGGAGCAAGTGAACGAGAGAGCGAACGAGCGAACAGCACATTTGCTCACAGTTATCACGGCACATAGTCTTATTTTTTACCAAATAGTTTAGGTAGTAAAAATGCATTTACACTTTGAAAAAAGTACGAATGCAAAATGTGATTGCTCAATAGTTTCACTAAGTTGGATGGGCAAAGTTCCGGAGCATTTACCGGAGGTAAGTACATATGTTTCTTCTACTATTTTTCTCCATTTTCTTCTGTTAAACACGTACGTGTACACGTTTCGTGTTTGTGTGATAAAACCGGAGACAGCCGGATTGGTTCTGGGAAGAAAAAAAAGTCGAATTTGATTGACGTTGGCATTCATTTTCAATGCATTGGCTGGCATTCTTCCATTTGCGATGTGACATTTGACACAAACAACTGCGATGAAATCGAAAATATTGCTATTGACATGATTTGTGGACAAGTCGCTTTCTACAACCAACTCTTCGACAGAATCTGTCTCATTGCAACCGAAGCAAAGCAAAAGACACGTGAAATCATTTCGAATTCAGGCAGAAATAAATATCAAAGATTTTTTGGAAACTGGTATTGGCGTCGTTAAATTATTATTTAGCTATCAAATGGAACCAATTGAATGTAGACCGATCCAAATAATTATGTTAGCACAAAAAATTTCTTCTCAATCGATTGTAAATTAAACGAAATGAAAAAGGCAGAAAAGTCGTACACGTGCCACGTTGGCGAGTGGGCGCCAAAATAATCGAAATCGAAAGAAAGTTGTACAAACAAAAACCAATATAATTGCCAAGACGATTTATTTATACAGATCGAAACGAAGCAATTTATTCGTGCTTATGTTAATGCGGCTGTTGTTGCTATTGCAATTTCGCTGGCCAACGGCTATCAAAGAGAACTCGCGCGTGGGATAAAAATGTAAATTTACCACACTGTTTCCAACTGGATATTATCCATCCGAGCTTATATTTATTTGCTCATCCATTTCCAATTCAATTTTTATTTTCCACGTTTTAGGGGCCTATGACAATTCAACCGTCCAAAAAAAAGAAGCGATATCGGCCGACCTTTTTCAATGGAATATATAAATTTAGCCGCTAATATCATGTAACCGCCAGACGTATGAATTATTTAATGCTCGTATATCGATCGCATATTCATGTCTACTTATCGGGCGCGTAAAGCTTCAAAAGTTTCATTCTATCTCGCTGGTCTTCTTGTCTTCCGGAAGTTAGAATGCGAGCGTGTTGTTTGCAGATTGTTGCAACTTTATTTAGGAAAATTGGCAAGGAGAGAGACAGAGAGACCGAGAGAGAGAGCGAAAGAGACCGAGAGAGAGAGAGAGAGAGAGAGAGAGAGAGAGAGAGAGAGAGCGAAAGAGACTGAGAGAGA
>NW_022601467.1:5291045-5304417 GCF_009176505.1 Sitodiplosis mosellana | reverse complement strand
AGAGAGAGAGAGAGAGAGAGAGAGAGAGAGAGAGCGAAAGAGAATGAGAGAGAAAGAAAGCGTGAATTCGTTACACGAGTTGTAAAGCACGAAAGGTGAATAAAAAAGGGAAAATAATGAGATTCTCCTTAATGAAGCCGTTGAAAAACGGCAAATCGCTTTTCGGTCGCTCCAATGGAGTGTTTCGCGCCGATTAAACATAAATTTGTTGTTTGATCGCAAGTTATGAAAATTCCATAACCAAATTTTTCCGAGTGATTAAGTTGATGAATTCTCTCCGAAAACTTTTCGGCATTTAATCGATTTTTTTTTCTGCGCCGTGACATGACCTAAACACAGTAAACACAATGATTCTAGCAATGTTGAGATTTGACACTTAACTTTGTTTTAGTACCATTTGCTGTAGAAAAAGTTCAAAAGTTCTATGATAAATACATGAAGCTTTGATTTGTGATTTAGTATATTTTGAACTTTTTCTAGTAGAAATGTTACTTAAATGGATTTTAGTGGCAGATTCCATATTGCGGTTCTAAAAGTTAGAACCGTCGTGTTTGCTGTGAACGATCTCATTCAAGCACATGTAAACAACTGGCGCTCTTTCTCAACACATCTCCCCGCCCTATTATCAGTTATCTAGATTTTGTTCATTTCATTGTTTCTCTCTCTCTCTCTCTCTCTCTCTCTCTCTCTCTCTCTCTCTCTCTGGTTTTTGGAATGTCGCGTAATTAGTCACTAGAACAATTCCCACAAATGAAACACACAAAATCAGATTAAATTTCATTGCTTAGATTTTATCTAAAGCATGCAATTGTCAGCATTTGTAAGCGTTCGCTTTGCCATTACGTGTGTATAAAAATAGATTGTGTCATTTCGTGATTAACAACAGAAATAAAAAAAAAACCGTACTCAATCTATGTACAAATGAGCACGTCGATGCATAACGTGAATATTGCATGAAGTCGTCAGAGTGAAATGAACGGAATGGAATGGAATGAAATGGAAAAGAAATATCTCCGAAAAAGGGAAAATTGTGAGTTATTTGGGCAAATATTCAAAAAATAAAAAAAACCCTTTCATGCACATTTAAATAAACGGAAAGCCGTTTCACCACTTAAATTCAGTGTCTGCGTAAGCTGGAGCCCGCGCGTCGAAGAGTCTCCGAGTGTTTTTTTTTCTTCTCTTATACCCGAAGACCTAGACTCCATTTGTAATCAGATCTGTTCATATGTAGTACTCGCATGTATTAGAATCATACATGAGTGTGTGTCTATTTTTAAATAGAACACGATTTGGTGCTATAAATGAATATCGAATCCGAACAGTCTATATTTACACAGCGTGCGTATTGGAAATCGAGCACTTGAATTTACGCGCGCTCGCATTCAATGGCTCCAGTTTTTTTTAAGTGTGTGGCTTATGTCTTGCAATAAAACCACAAAAGTTCTTCAAAGAAATAAGGAAATTGATACTTGAGCATTTGCGTATATTGTTGTTGCTGTTGGCGTTTTTTTTCTCATCCTGGGTTCCTGTCGTGTCAAAAAATTGCCAAGCACTTGTTTCAATGACGTTAATATGCGCCCCCGTAAAACGCTACTACTAAACTCACTTGCAAAGCACTTGAAATTCTATCGATGATGCTTTTACTCCCCTCCAGGTCGCCCATTTAGGCGTATATAAATACGCTACTACATAATATTTGCATTTTACCACTTTCGGATAAAAACCTAATGATTTTCAATTACATTGGCAACAAGCGATGGAATCCAGTGCGGAAAATGTCAAATCGTTCAATGACTTTCATCACCATTCGGCATGAAGGGTTCGATTTAAATCAATCTTGTGCATGGCAATACGAATACGGCACGAATGTAAGCTACGAGGCGTAAAAATCGGAACAGAATGCATGACACCTACAGTGGGTGACCGAACTATGTGAAACGAACCAACGCAAGGGTTTCATTGGAAATGAATCAAATCCCAACAAAGTACCTACAATTGGATGGGGGATGAAAACCAAACGGCAAATATTTTACAATTTTGAATTCACCATGTTACCGAGCTGCAACTGTGTAGCAGCTCCAAATTGGCTAGATGAAATGTCTCGACGATGTTTTTTATGAAATTATTATTACGAATGGAGGGCGGGTGGTTTTTTTTTCATTCAATTTTTATTTAAATGACTCGGTTTGAATGTACATTTTCGCATGTGCACAGCCGCCCGATTATGAGCCGTGCAGGTGTTACACATAATAGTGTCGGAACTCTTCAATAAAAACACTTCATCATTTCATGAAGGATGAAAAAAGAACAAGGACCAAAGAGCGCAAAAAATGGAAATGCAAATCGAAATTGGATTACTTTGCGGAAATATGTAATTTTCGATGTGCCGCGTCAAAAAAAAAACAAAACAGCAAATCGACTGAAATTTCTTGTTCAAATGGAAAATGCTCGATTGCAACTGCTTCGGCACGTTTGCCAGTGGCAATGAGCTAATAGAACCTCATAATTGACGTCAAATGCCTTTGAAACTGGTTGTTGTTTTATCCTTCCATTCCATAAGTGTGTCTATGTAGTACTATGTGTGTTTGTGTTATGACGATCATCGGTCGGTACCAGCCGCCAATGCATTGCAACCAATTCACACGAAGAATGATAAACGGAATCCAGCAATCTCCTTATTTCACTTCAATCTATTTATAGAATTGGATATATAGCATTTGCTTGGTTCGAGCAGCGGAAATGGAGAGGGTCAGGCACAATAATAGACAGAAATAAATTCTGATTTGTATAGAGGTTTTTTTTCTCGCTTCTTTTTACTATTCATCACTTTCTTCTTTTACTTCGTTCGGTTTTTGTTTCGGTCGTGTCGAATCTTTCCTTTTCCATTTCCAGTACACATTTCTTTGCATTTTTCAATGGAGAGCTGCGGCAAAAGAGTGAGAGCGAGAGAAGCTCCATAATCAATATGCCCTGTGTGTGCCACGGTTTTGTTCTGTTCGTTCTGTTATTCTTTTTTTTCTTTGTATGAGAAAATCCATTTCCAAACCGAAAACATAAAATGAAGGTTACTGAGTCGACGAGTTATAGCATTGTTTGTTTGTTTGTTGCTTCAGTTATTTATTTTAAAGTGACCCTAAATCCAGAATCATTTCAATTGAAATATTCGCGTATAGGTCAATCAATGTAAATGCTATATACTCTTTCTCTCTCTCTCTCTCTCTCTCTCTCTCTCTCTCTCTCTCTCTTCGATTGTTTGGTTTGTTGTTTCTGTTAATCGAGAAGTTATTTTTGCCGTCCGACTCATCCGGAGGCCATTTATCGATTTTTGAAGCATTTTGTCGTACATCATAAAAAAATCATCATTCGATGCCCAGAACCAATACACTTTTCTTACATTTGTTCACTTGTTACGTCCTCTTTTTTTGCTCGGCTGCCGTTGCTGCTGCTGTTGTTGTTGTTGTTGTTGTTGTTGTTGTTTTTTTTTTACTGCTACGTAAATTTAATATTCAATTAAATTGGCATTTTCCATTGAAATAGGAGGACGGATGGAAGCTCACTCGAACAAATTATTACCAAGAAGGATGGCTGGCAACGGGCAATATTCGTGGCATTGTTGGTGTCACGTTTACAACATCCACGAGCAAAAAAAATATGGACTATCCTCTGCGAACCAATTACAATCTTCGAGGCCATAGATCAGACGTAAGCAATTGCCCTTTCTTTCTCTGCTCGTTTATTATGCGAGCAGATGAAAAAAAAAATTGGATACGAAAAACAAACAACAACATGTTCATCTTCTTTATTGAATTTAATGAACGGAAATGGTAATATATATTGGTATATGTGCAGGTAACGTTAGTGAAATGGAACGAACCCTACCAAAAGCTGGCATCCTGTGATAGTACTGGCATTATATTCGTATGGATAAAATACGAAGGCAGATGGTCAATTGAATTGATAAATGATCGAAACACGCCCGTTACGCATTTCTCTTGGTCTCATGATGGTCGTATGGCTTTGATATGTTATCAGGTAAGTAGTAAAAAGAGAAAGCCTACTAAATGAGGCAGGAAATAAAAGAAAAAGCTCTGTTTACAACGATACACATCTAAATTCGAATTTCGATAATAGGATGGATTTGTGCTGGTTGGTTCGGTTGCGGGTCAACGTTATTGGTCGTCGATGCTGAATCTCGATTCGATAATAACATGCGGCATTTGGACGCCAGACGATCAACAAGTGTACTTTGGCACGGCCCATGGTCAAATTATCGTGATGGATGTCCATGGAGCGATGGTGTCACAGGTACAATTGTATGCCGACATGAAAATTACGTCAATGGCATGGTCTTGTGAAAAATTCAAAATGGAAGAGGGCGAAGATGATCCAGGTGTTACTAATGCAGGTAAATTACACAAGAATTTCATTACGTTCATCCAACCATTTTCGGTTTTATTCGACCCTATTCCACCATTTTTGTTGCATAGGCAAACGGAATTTCATATTAGCGGTCAGTTTTCAAAATGGATTCATTTATTTGCTCAAATCATACGATGATGTTTCACCTGTTCACATAAACACGGATATGAATGGATCGATCGGTTTCGTAATGGAATGGAGTAATGCACAAGAGCTATTGGCTGTGGCGGGAACGCTCAGTCAATCTGTACAGCCAATGGATTCACAAGGGGCACTTGTTTTTCATAATGTTGTCAAATTCTACACGGAAACTGGCTACCATTTGTACACGGCTCGCATACCAAGCACAAGTAGCCCAGTGTCGGCACTCACATGGGGACACAGTGATAAACGATTATTTATTGCAACGGGAACGCAAGTGCACATCGCATGGGTGTCGAGGAAAGTGGCAACGTTGCAATTGTTGTGCCGATTGCAAGTGCAAAATTGCATTGGATCAGAATTGATGGTCCCAAAACTACCGCTCCCGTCGAGAATTAAGTCTCTCATTACAAATATGTATTCACAAACCATACGGGTGAGCATTGCATTTTTACAGAACAGAAAAACAAATCAGAAAAGAAATTTCATTTTTAGAGTGGTACAATAAATATGAATTTGTTTAATGGGCATTCCCTTTTTTGTTCGTCTTTGCCAGTGTTGTGTTCCGAATATGAAGTCGTTAAGAGAGTTTGTTTCACGTCCACCGTCGTGTTCAATTCGACTACACTGCACCATGATACGTCATGATGACGAAAATAATGTTGGATCTGGCGTGTGCTATACATTGTATTTAGAATATTTGGGTGGTTTGGTGCCGTTGCTAAAAGGCAAAAAGACGTCGAAAATTCGCCCCGAATTCGTGATATTCGATCCGCAAGTATCACGTAAGTTGAGAAGTGCTTTTCGAATCAAAGCATTCCTTCTTTCAATTGCGTTCGTTAATTTTTTATTTTTTGTTACAGCAAACAACGTCTTTCATCATTACACAGAAAATGGTTTTGAAGCAAAGAGTTCTTCGGATTCGAGTGGCTCAACCGTGAATCATAGCGATTCTTCCGACAGTGAAAACGAGGGTCGATATCGAAATTCACCGCGACCACGACGGCGAAATTCACCTCAGCAGCCGAAACTTCCAAATCAAAATAATGACCGTGCATCCAATGGAAACGCAAACGACACCAACGATCCCAATGATGATTTGGCTTATGTTGACACTCTGCCCGAAGAAGTGAAATTGGTGGAGGTAACGTCCAATTTGTGGGGTACCAAATTCAAAATCCATGGTTTAGCCAAAACCGTACCCGCTAACCTCGGTCAAGTGACATACAAAACGTCATTTTTACACTTGCAACCGCGTCAAATGACACTGGTCATAACGGAATTGCGTGATGATTTTCCCTTACATTTGAAAAGTATGTGTGCATTTTCCATTGTCAAATTGAAACAAGCATTTTAATTTTGAAATTCATTTCGTAAATTCAATTTGCACAGCTGAGGAAATGGAATCGGATCAAAATTTCAATCCAAATGTTTTCTCCGAAGATGAAGACGAGCAATCGGCGTTGAATCAAAAGCGATCGAATGCAAACGAAAGTGCGCCGATGATAGCGCCAATGTCACCGCGGCCCAACCGATTCCCATCACGATCGAAGAATGGCAATTTGTCGAAAACGGAGAAGAAGAGCTTGCTCGGTCCACTCGCCAAGGCCGAAATGTACGAAGATGATGTGGCGTCCAGTGAGCAAAATGTGGAAAATCAAAGCCAATCACAGTCCAAACCAATTCGTCCAAAGCATATAGAAACATCAATTACATCGAGCTGCCGACCAGGTCCTAGTTATAGTAGTTTTGTAGCTCAATATAGTAGATCATCGTCGAATGGCAGCGGCCAATCACGGCACGCCATATCGCCGCTGTGTTGTGAAGGTTCTGTGCCAACACTACAATCGCCGAAAAACGCTGTTGGACCAAGTGATACAATTTTCGAGCGTCCACCAGCCGTTCAGACTGCAGCTATTATTAATTATCCGATTAATAACAATGACTACACAAACAGCATTGTTCACACGAAAAGCAGCATTTCAAACGAGCAATCCAAATCGAACGCACAACACATTCCGCCAAATCAGCACCTATCGAACGGTGGCAATGCTGCGATGACCAATGGCAAAAATAGCCGCACAACGGATCGATTACACTCAAAGAAGAAAGATTTACAGTATATCGATGATGATACGCCAACAGCATCGGGTGTTGCCCTTGCCACCGCCACCACGGCGCCAGCAACTTCTTCAAACGAAACGAATATGCACCGAACAACTACGGTTGTTTCGATTTCACCGGCATGCCTGAATATGTCGATGACGCGCAGCTGTAGCGTTGGTTACCTCGATTCAGTTGACACACCATCGGATGAAGCGTTATCCATGTTGCGAAAAGAAACACCAAACAAGCGACTGGTGCTCGTTGACCGGAAACCAAATAAGAAAACCAAACAAACGGAAAATCAAACCAAAAAAATGAAATTGATTAAGTGTGGCAAGTCGAAAAGTTTGGATTCATGCGATCTCAAGGAAATTCCGGTGAAAGGGAACACAAATGATGGCGGCGGAGCGAATGTCATGCCGAAACTGTGCGAAGGCCATGAATCGGAAACCGATTCACCGAGCCACGTGAGACGCGTACAACCGAAACTAATTGAAACATCAATCATTGGTGCGTTGTCAAGTGCCACCGAACAGCTCTGTTTGAATTGCCAAAATGCCACCAAATTGATGCAGTGTGAACAATGCCGAAAAACGTCCACCAACGTAATCGTTGATCAAATTAAGACTGTTTCGAATTCATCTAGTAGCAAGTCATCAATCTCCTCGTTCACCGAAAACACACCAAAACCACCATCCAAACTGGATCACATGCTGTCGGAAGCGATTAAGGCGAGCAGCAGCAGTAGCAGCAACAGCAACAGCAGCAGTGGCCGCAACAAAATGGAACGCAACAAAGCGAAACCACCAAAGAAAAACACTGAAGTCATTACAAGTTACACCGGTAGCTACACCGACAGTCCGTTATTTTCACGAAAGCATCGCTTTGGCGAAGAGGCCACCAGTTCGCGATACTCAAATTCTGATGTCAGATCGTCACCGTTGCTGTGTCGCAAATTTGAAACCGGCATCAGTTTACTAAAGCAATTCTCCGAGGCTCGAAAACGAAAGAAAGAGGAAAATTTGCAGTTAATTAAAGCCGATTCACAGAGCGACCTACATCAAACATCGTCTAACGACACCAAAGCACCTGTGGCATTGCACACACAGGCTTTGACCACGCTGGAGAACATCATCAGTCGATTGCGTGATCTGGACGACAATCACAGCCGTTTGAATCCACCATCGTCACCGCAGCATAGCCGATATCCACGCAGTTCGCCAGCATCGCCGGCGTTGAGCAAGAAGAGTAAACGGAATTCAAGCACTTCGCCAATTCGGCATTTACTCAACTCACCGTTGTTGAATCGAAAAAATCGCAAAAAACAACAAGTCGAAAGTTCAGACGATGAATCGCATAACAATTCAAATGAAGATAGCCCTGGCAAATACAACAGCTACCGTGACTTGGAAACATTTCAAAAAGCACAGCTTCGTCAAAAGGTACTGCTTTTCCATTCTTTTCCACACCGCCAACAACAACAGCAGCAATAAGAGCCTTGCATGGCTGTTGTTGATCTCTTTTATGTAAATCGATTTTTTATGTTCTCTTTTTTGTCTCGTTCTTTTGTCGCTGCCATTTTTTTCCAACTTCAATTCACACAGTTAAAGCGCGGAAAAATTGAACCGAATGGCCAAATGCCAACCGTGACACAACCGGCCCCATTGCGTCGCGAATTTGTAATGCACAACAAAGCACCAATGTGGAATGAGCATAGTCAAGTGAGTAAAACGAGCGACGAGGGTTTGAGGTTGAAAGTCAACCTCTTTCCAACATAAAATCCGACCCGGTTTCCGATAACGATAGATTCTACTATTTTCAAATCACTTCAAAATACATGCTTAAAATGAAAATGATATAATTTAATTATCATCCTCCAATTTTAGGTGTACCAATTAGATTTTGGCGGCCGAGTTACACAAGAATCGGCGAAAAACTTTCAAATCGAATTCCGTGGCAAGCAAGTACGTAAAACGCCATGTTCCACATTTCAATGTCGTTTTATTATGCAAATTGCATTCCATTTTTTTCCGAGAGATGGAAAAGTGTCTCAACCAATTTTCCTTCTTATTTATTATTCCGTTTTTCTTCGGTTTTCTCTTCACTCATTCACAAAAAAATAGGTCATGCAATTTGGACGCATCGATGGAAATGCTTATACGCTTGATTTTCAATATCCATTCTCAGCACTGCAAGCGTTTAGCGTTGCGCTGGCAAATGTAACCCAACGTTTGAAATAGATTCACCATTTTAAATTGCGTATATATTTATATACTGAACCAAGATTAAACAGCGGAACCAGGAAGAGTAGACAAGAAATCAAAGAACATGCTGAATGTAGGAAGAAAAAAACACAACCGAAAAGGGAATATATTTTTTATACAATCAACAGAACCGAACTGACTGTATGTAATGTGTATTTGTAAAACACTTGTGAATCGTTTGTTGGTTTTTCTGTCTTTAAAACAAAATGGAAAAAAGAAGACTTATGTTTAGAGTTCGTATTAACATGTGAATGCTTGGTGAATCTCTTGAATTTGCACCACAGAAAGCTTACCTAGTAAGGAAATTTTTGTTGTTCGATCGTTTTAAACACACTCACATAAAAAAAAACGTTTTTTTGTTTTTGCAAAGTAGCTATAGATTTTATCACAATGACATCAGACGGCCTCGGCATTGATGGCACATTTAAAGTGTAAAAAAGACTTAGACCAAATGTGACACAACATGCCGTCAAATGTTTGAATTTTATTCATTTTTTTAATCTTAGCTGACATTCACTTCGGTATTTTGCACAAAAAGCATGCCAAAAAATATTGAAAGAAAAAAAAAATCGGAAAAAAATTAATTGTAATTTTTGTCAACGCGCTTTAATTTTGTTCAATGTGTCCCATTTAAATTCATTTATGTTGTAGTTTAGGGAATACGACGACGGTACCGCATTTCTTTTCTCGAGCTTATTTTGGGTGAGGCGTTTAAAGTTAAATGTGGCCGCTAGGCCATTTTTTGAAGGAGCACGATTTCTTCTCATCGTGCCTTTCAAACGCTTCTATCGTTTATCTTTTGTATTTTCAAACAAATGGCTTATTTTTCATTTTTTCAATGAAAAAATCTTAATTTTTTTCTTCGTTGAATGAATTCAGAAAAGTCCTGTGCAATGTGGAAAAAAAGCCTCACTTAAAAATTTAAAAGAAAAAACAAATTGAATTCGTAAGATATTCAGAGAATTGAATGAATGTCAATTGATCGATTTGCCATTCATTCGCACGTGTTGTTTTCAAATTCAGTCGGTGTTAATGCTGATCGCTTTGACTTTTTAACGGATTTTTGAAAAATCCCATTATAAGGTGTCTTTTTTTTCATTAAATTGACAAAATCAACCCTTTTTCAACCAATATTATCTAGTGTGATTTATAAATAACATAATTCTTCTAATGATAAAATTCGATTTTGCATTTATTTGATATTTTATGATATGAATGGATTTTGCATCAAAATTTCGAGAGACAAACATAAAAATAAGCTATTATGTGTGACGTAAAAAAAAGCGCATTGAATTTTTGCTTTTGTTCGTATTGATGCTGAGAGAGCAAAATGGAACACAAAACCAAACCGTATCGATTTAAGTATTATTAATGTTAATGTTTTCATTTTGTAGTTGTTGTAAGTGTTGAGCACAATGCGTCTCACAGCGATATAAATATGCGACCATGTTTAGAAGAAGAAGAAAAAAAATGGAGAAATTCATCAAAGAATATATTTGTACCGATGATTTAACAGAAGAAGAAGAAAAAACACTGATTAACAAATGAACTTATTAGCGAAATTACAGACAAAAAAATCATTTTTTTTTCTCTATAGGTTAAGTAATGAAATCATTGCTCATGAATTCAATTATTTGAAACAACTAAAAGTGTATCCAACAAGAAATGTCGCATTCTTATTTATTAATTAGGGCGAATGTGTTTTTAAATATGTATATTAATAATAATTGGCCAATTGTGTAATAATTATATGTTTTTCATTCTCACTTCTTCTCGATTCGATCAATCGATCAGACTTCACTAACCGATATTTAACAAACTCCATAGTTCAGTATATAATTGAATCTTTTCGGATTTAAGAATTGCACATGAATGTTTTTTACTTGCACTCGTAAACAATCAATCACTTTACCAGAAATTTATTAATTTTGTGTATATATTAACTCTTTGCACTTTGTCACTTACTTATTTGAAATAGTCTAATGAAAAAAAAAATGCTATTCTATCACACACAAAAATGTCTGAACATTAATGATAATCTTTATCGATGAATACATTTCATCGATCTAAAAAACAAACTTGGTTCGTTTAGTAAAAAGTATGTGTGTAACGCACTAATCGTAAAAAGAGAAGTGATTGAAAAAAAAATTTAGATATATAAAATTTAAAATCGAAAAAAAAATCTTCAATGGGAATTCCCGCTTTTAAATGGACAATTGAATTGGAGCTATGATTTTTAGTATTCTATGTGATGAATATTACCTATGGAATTGATCGAATTTTTGTTTTCGTTCGTATTATATGTTCGCCCGCAAACTAAGCAAAACATTTCTCATCCCAATGCCCAATGGCAAGGGCAGTCTATTTTGTGCTGACTGAATTGCCGCAATCATTTCGCAGCAAACAACTGAATCGGTTAATGTATCACTAATCAAACTTCAACAACATTGTCCAATAATAATACACTATACGGGTATAGTTATAAATTAGAAGGAACGATCATTCATTCGATAACAAAAACAACAACAACCACAGTAAAATATGCATAAATTAGTGAAACATTTATTTAAAGGCACTATTTTCAAAGCTCACGATCGCTCACGATTGCAATCGTGCACGTTCAATTACATTTAAAGTATATAGTGCACGATTGCAATTATGAGATTGCAATTATGGACCTTGGAAAGAGTGCATCAAAGAAGAAAACTAGTAGAATAATCCCCTTTGGAAGCACTTTGGAACAAAGCCAAAATTTGACATAGAAACAAACAAAATGCTTAAGTCGTTGCAATGTGTAAATATTGTGAAATTGACAAGAAAACCCATTGAAATCTTTGATTCGAATCCCTTTGCATACAAACGACTAACAATGTTGTAAATTAATTATGCTTTACTCACTTTTAACCTCTTAACACTCAGCTAATAATAATCCAATATATTTGTCGCGTTGTGTATTACATGTGAGCCAAACCAAAGCAAAACCAAACACAAAAAGTGAAACGCCTGGATATTAAATTTTAGCTTCTGTAAGAAGTCACTTGTAGAACTTTACTCAGCATCACCGTTTGCACCACAATATACTAATAAACACACACGAAACTTGCAAAAATAAAACAAAAAACAAATCTTGCTGTTGATAATTCGTATAATAAACCATTACGTTTGATATAGTTTAATGTGTAGAAGGTCTTTTTTCTTTCTGTTAGTTCCGTTTTCGATTAAATTTATGTTATGGCTATGAGAATTTAGCACAGAATTAACCGACAACAAAAAATTATCTCTCCTTATTTTTAGCTCCATTTTGTGATTTCGCATATGTTTTTCGTTTAAATTTAAATCGATAGAAAAACGCTTTATTACTTACTTTCTACTCAAAGTCTTCAAAATCAAATTCAGCACAAGAACATGTGTCAAAATTTTAAAAACCAAAATTAGGTCGTAGCAACTACAAAAACATTCGTTAATTAAAAACAATGATTAATTCATTTTTAAAAAAGCATACAAATCGCGACTGTCTGAATCAACAAACAATTTATACGCGCCCATATTTTCTCTCAATCGCATGAATATAGAAATTAATGATACGATTCAGACAAAAGACATATATTTATTTTTAGCTAATATTTATTGAATAAATTGTTCAGCAAATTTTTTTTTCTTTCATTTTTCATTTCGTTTTCTTTTTTGCTTTCTATAAAATGCAAAACGATATTCCAACTTAACAACCTGAATTAGTAAATTTTAAATTAAACTAAACATGTGAAGCCATTTTTAATTATATTAAAATGAAACATTCAAAACTGGAAATAAAAACTATAAATTGCGTTTTCTTTTTTTTAATCTATAGTTCCCGCTCAATACTATCGTACGCAATGTACGATACAGTTTTGAGTCGTTTTGCGTTCCGAGGCATGGTGGTATTTATGGATGTATCCACCTGCATTCTTTAAATATATCGCAAATACGATTAGCAGGAATATTAAAATTGGCAATTAGCGGTGCACATTGTTCCATGTGTGGTCTATATTTCTCGCACTTGTGTCCAGGTATTATTGCTTTAGGATCTATTACTCGGCTGGAAGGGTAACAGTTGGCGTTGAATACAAGTTGAACGCGTTCCTATCGAGAAATTCAATCGAAAGAAATTAGCCGTTCGTCCGAATTGATTGCTTACAAATAAAACACTCACTGCAGTTGGGTTTTTCTTAACCGCATTCCTTATGTTCTGAACAATTGTTGGGCATAGTCCACAATCTTGGAATGGTGGTCGTTCACTCGTTGGTGGCAAATGTGTTGTATCCGGATGACAGTTTACGGCTTCGAATGCAGCCATACCTTCGAAAAATGGCATCAATTTTGAAGTAAATCATATAAAAAGACGATAAAGAAGAGATATTTTTCTACACTTACAAATAAAGAGCGAGGCCAAACAATTGGAAACG
>NW_022601467.1:5280982-5291035 GCF_009176505.1 Sitodiplosis mosellana | reverse complement strand
AGCTTCATATTTGAATACTAAATTTAACATAGATCAATACTGATTTCTCTCAAATTTAATTAGACTTTATATAGAATTGAAATTTTCCATTATTGTCCTAACAAACTCTGCAAAAATAATTTGCAACAATCAATTTGACACAGGCAAATGGCTTTAGTTGGTTTTATTTGATAAAGTTTGTTATTTTGAAATGCTATTATTTTGTTTATATTCCAAGTTTGACACATTTTCCATTGAAATCGATCGTACTCAAAGATCAGCGTTGAAAGTTCATTTGACGACGATGTATTGCCAATTTTTTCAGACCAGTCAGCAGTTTTGGCTAGAGCTAAGTTTCATGAAAGCCGAAGTACTTGGAACGGGCATTATTGTTATCGCAAATTTATTTGAGTATTTTCCTCATTCCGTTCCTATCGGACAGATTTTAAAATAAATTAGCATTTGGTATGAAATACTTACGCCGATTGGGTTATCTTCAAATTTCTTTGTTATTTTCTCGGACATTTTTTTTGTCTACTAGAGGAAAGAATAAAACAAAATAGTAGAATAATTTCTTATCAGTTATGAATCACTGATTTGCAATCACGCATAAACAGCCATTTGGTATTCGATGAAAATTGATTTATTTCACAGTCATTTGAACGAAAAGATATAATAACATAAGAAAAATCACAATTTTTCATGAATTTCATAATAGCAACTTTAATTAGCATCGTTATTTCTTAGCCATTTCCCATGACCATGCCCATGTCTATGCATTCTTTTAGCTGTTCGCAACAATGAGTTTCTGGAACTCGCAGATTGGCTATCTCAGGTGCGGCTTTCTTTATATACAAATTATATTTTATACATCTGATATCATCGATAACCTTTAAATCGGTCAAACTTTGCGTATAAGGAGGAGGTGTTACAACGTTACCGCAAATGAAATAGAATACTTCTAGGACCTTTTCCTGTTGACATCGAAACAAATAAAATGGTTTGAGCGCTTGAAATGTGAATGCTCATAAATTGAATACAAACCGGGGTTATATTATCACCAATGACTCTCCTGATATGTCGGATAATTTTAGGACATATACCTGTTGTAGGCCAATGACAAAAAAAAAGTGACTTATCTTAATAATATTAGTAATATTTTCACTCTATCATATTATTACCGCAATCTCTTGCGAAAGGCTGTTGTTCATTCTGTTTCGCTGATACACCTACAACGAATAGAGTTTTTAAGAGAATATTGAATGGATCATTTTTTGTCTTTGATACACACACGCACCAATGAACAACAAAGCACAAACAATGGAAATTACTAGTTTCATATTTCCACTAAATTCGAAACGTTGAACGTGATGCTGAACAACAAAATTCATTTGATAATAACAGTTCGTCTGGCAACGCAACCGACCATCGGTATATTTACATTTTTCATTCGAAAATCAATACGAGCAATTGATTTGACACGGTCTATTAATTGAAAACGTACACATTTCACCATTTTTATTTTAATTAAGTTTTCTAATGTCACAATTTTTCATTCTTTTCTTACATTTTTCTTTTTCGTTCAGTATTTCCACATTGGTGGAATATTTCGCCAAAGAGCTTCCAAAAAAGGAACAAAACAATAAACATCTAGTTGCAAAGCAAAGAGTGCATATTTGCTGCTGAGCAGGCAAGCTAAGCTGAGCTGAATTTGCTTAGTCAGGCGCCTGAAGCGGTATTTTACCGCACTTACGATGGTAAAATGTCATTGCTATCTGAGATTCACCGTGTTTATCAATTATATTAAGATGTATCTTAGCTAGAAATGAAATCTTACTGGGCGCCTGAGTCAACAAATTCAGTTCAGCTCAGGCCTGCACAGCAGCAAATATGCGCTCTCTGTTCCGAAGGAAAATAAACGAGATTTTTTTTCTTATTTCTGTGGCCTTAAACCAATCAGCTATCACAGATATTGCGATGTTTGTAAGATCAAGATCGAAATGTGTGTCACAATGCAAAAATGATTTTTTTTTCTGCCTTGAAATAGTCTCTCGTTTTAAGTGGACCGTCCACCCGCAACGGATGTTTGTTATCATTTGTAGGGCATACTACTGTACATTAGTCAGAGATGAATGTAGGAAAGGGGTCTCTATATACGCTCCCAATAATGTCTTACTTCTATAATTCAAAATAAAATGTATTGCTTAAAAAAAACTTTAACTTAAAATGAAAAGAAAAAAATGATGGGTACATGATTTTGCTACAAAATGCTGAAAATCAGCACATTACTCCTAGACTATCTGGCGAAGTACCCTTCTACTATTCGTGAGTGATGTTAGAAATGATTTGCAGGAAATGAATTTTACAATCTTTATAAAAATGTGAGTTCGTTCATTATATCCGTCGATTACGTTTGAATGTCATTTCTAACATATTATCATCATTTTCGGCCTTGAATTCACTGATGTAACAATCATAGGATGACTTCACATAGATTTTACATCGTATTGTTGATTTAGACGAGTGTTCTTATGCAAAGAGTCAATATGTTTGTGAGGTAGCAAATCAATTCATAAAATAAAAACTCAAATCAATTCTCTTCAGTTAAATTATCGGTTTTGTTTGTTTTTATTCTTATTCTTATTCTTTTAGTGTCAACTCCAATAATAAATCGCTTGTGTTTGTGTTTCTGGCCATTATTCGGCAGATGACATGCAAATCAATAACGGTTGAGTGCAATAAAGAAGTGACAAGTTATTGTTCAATATCACCGCCATCAATCAACTTACCGATAGAGAACACATTTCACATCATCAATTTGAATCATTATCTGCAGCCGGTTGGGGTGATTTTGGAAATACGGCCGGAACTCCATTCGTACATTGCATCAATAGATTCAATCTTTGACTATTTTCCAAACTTGGAGCAATTGTTCATTTCAAACAGTTTGGATAATGTGCCATCCATGGGAGCCGCATCACCGTCACTGCTTTGGGCAAATTTTCGGAATAATTTCATACGAAACGTTACGAAGTCATCATTCGATGGAGCGCCCAGTCTAGAACAAATTGACTTGTCATCCAATTCTATTCACTCCATCGAATATGAAGCTTTCAGTGGACTTGATCGCTTAGTTTCCATTCGAATCGATAACAACCGGTTGGGTGCTTTGAAACCGCATACTTTCGATGGAGCCAAATCATTGGCGCGCATTAGCTTGAGAAATAATTCAATTGCAATAATCGCAGATGGATGCTTTGCATTGAAGAGCTTGGAGGAGTTGATTTTGGCCGAAAATCATCTGGAAATCATATCGGAGTCGATATTTAATGGAGCTGAACGGTTGAAAATTGTCTCATTTGCTCACAACAGAATCAAAGTTATCAATTTGATTTCGGTCGTGCAATCAGCACCCATCGAAATCCTCAACATCGACGACAATCAACTGGGACAGTTCGAAAAACAATCCATTAATTGCATGGATAAAACAAATCATCGAATGAAAAACTTAAACCTCGCCAGAAATAAATTGAAAAACGCACACATTTTTGATAGCTTAAAGTGTGTGCAAAATATTGAAATGCTGAATTTAAACGCAAATGAGTTCACACAATTCGAAAATATTAGCGATTTAAGGGTTTATTTTCCACGTCTTTCAATCGTTTATTTGACCGACAATAAGATAAAATGTAAGTGGTTGAATCAAACCGCATTCGATACATCATTGATTTATACGAGATCCAATCGACATAAATACAAAATCAATCAAATTGAATGCATTCCATAATGTAAACTCTTATTTTTTTTTTATTAAATAAACAACTTAACCCTAGAATACGTTGAGCTATTTGCTATTCTTTCTAAATTATTCATTGTGATTCTACTGCGGTTTTTTTATATTCTAAACGGCTCTTATCGTCTTATCAATTGTATATAAAAAAATATGTAAACAAAACCAAGCGCTCCATTTGTGTATGAGACCGAAACGTCTGTTCATTTTGCTAGAAACGTCTCATTTGTTCTCCATTAATTGGCTTCACTTGTTGTTCTCACGCTTAAATAGGTACTGTTGGTCGAAATAAAAATCGATTTTGAAATCAGCTGCCAATTGACATCTTGAAATGTGATTTGAGCATATGTTCGTTGAAGTCTTGTTGTGAGTCAAGAGATTGGAAGCACGTCAAACAGGGTAAGTTCGTGTAAGTTGCAGGAATTCCTTCAAAGTCAATCAGTTTCGGTCGATCAAATAGCGGAGTAGTTTCCATGATATACGGTGATTTCGGAACAGGAATTGGTTCGACACGTTGAACGGGAGCTGGATTGGCTTGGATCAAATCCATTGCTGGCATCAGTGGATTATCCTCTACCAACTGAATGTCATTGAAGAAGTTCTCCTTCTGATCGACTTGATTGGTCAAATCACTGATGAGCTCTTGAATCACTTCGTTTGGCAATAAATCCAATTTGGTAGCACTTCTATGTGGTTGTGCAATCACTCGGTATGCAGTCACCCGGAAAATTTGCATTTGTCTAATATGCTTGCGGCTACTAATGTGACGATTGAAATTTTTCTCCGTTAAAAACCGTTGTTTACAAATCGAACAGAAGAACGAATGACGTTCATAATAATGAACATTGCTCGAAATCACGCGCAACGGACTTGAATACATTTTATTCGAACTTTGGTTTTATTTTAAATGCAAATTTTTATAGATTTTCTATTTTTGAAATTATGTCTGTACAAAGTAAACAACCACTCTCGTTCAAGTCAAATCCCAAACTAATTTGCTCCAACTGAAAACATCCGCATTTATTTTTGAAATTCTTAACCAATAAATTTCGATAAAACTTTACGCAATGGAAAATATATGAGAATGATGTTATTGCATATGCTGACAAAATAAGCGGTTAACCAAAAAATTATCACGATTCGAGACAGAGACAGAGACTGAGAGATTTACTTTTAATGCGGTTAGTCAGTTTTACATTTTTACATACTACGTTCAGCTATACTCCTCTCTCGATTGATAAGAAATATCTAGATATAATGTTTAACTCGGTTAAATTGAATTCTGTTTATGTTTAATTATAGCCACATTGCATTCATGTTCATAATCTTATTCTAGAGCCATTCCCATGTGCTAATTTTCATTTAAAAAAAAATTATTTCCGTTTAATCTCGAATACACTTACAAAGTATTATACTTCATTCTGGAGTGCAGATGGTATGTTTTTTTATTGAAATCGATTACACATAAAGGTAGGAGTTAGAATTTCATTTGAATGCATATTATGTGGAGCCATTTTAAATTATTCAAAATTGAAAATAAAAAACACAAATTGCGTTTTCTTTTTTTTTATTTACACACAACGAAATTTCGTTTAGTGACAAATGTAGAAGGAAAGTAGTGAAATTTTCCGGTCGTTTATCACTAGATGTTAATTAACTCGCGTACAAGTATCATTGGTTACTACTTTTTTTTAATTCCATATTGGAACGTTTATGGGTATACCATCATGCATTCATCAAATATTTCGCAAATATGATTAGCAGCAATATTAAAATTGGCAATTAGCGGTGCACATTGTTCCATGTGTGGTCTATATTTCTCGCACTTATGTCCAGTTATTATTGCTTTTGGATCTATTACTCGGTTGGAAGGGTAACAGTTGGCGTTGAATACAAGTTGAACGCGTTCCTATCGAGAAATTCAATCGAAAGTAATTAGCCGTTCGTCCGAATTGATTTCTTACAAATAAAACACTCACTGCAGTTGGGTTTTTCTTAACCGCATTCCTTATGTTCTGAACAATTGTTGGGCATATTCCGCAATCCTGGAATGGTGGTCGTTCACTCGTTGGTGGCAAATGTGTTGTATCCGGATGACAGTTTACGGCTTCGAATGCAGCCATACCTTCAAAAAATGGCATCAATTTTGAAGTAAATCAATTTTGAAGTAAAAAGACGATAAAGAAGAGATATGTTTTTTCTACACTTACAAATAAAGAGCGAGGCCAAACAATTGGAAACGAATAGCTTCATATTTGAATACTAAATTTAACATAGATCAATACTGATTTCCCTCAACTTTAATTAGACTATATATAGAATTGAAATTTTCCATTATTGTCCTAACAAACGCTGCAAAAATAATTTGCAACAATCAATTTGACACAGGCAAATGTTCAATAAATGATTTTTGTTTGTTTCATTTGATAAAGTTTGTTATTTTGAAATGCTATTATTTTTTTTATGTTCTACGTTTGACACATTTTCCATTGAAATCAATTACACATTGAGATAGGCGTTAGAATTTCATTTGAATGCATATTATTAGATGGATAGTCAAATCTTGGAAGATGTGCCGAAATGACTTCGGGTAGAGCGATTTCAATTGTAGATTTGAATTTGAAAGAATAATGAAACTTCTTATTCTGACATAACCGTAGACGCTTCTACTATTATTTTTAAAACCACTACAATTAATTCTGGGCACTTTGAATTCTACATTTTATCTACAATTTTATGGATCCATTCTTCATCCATTCGAGAGAAAAAATTGATTTGTGGAAAATACTTACGTTTACCAAGATTTGAGTTTTTCCATTTTGGAGCAGTTTTTCGACAGCCAATTACTCAAAAAAATTGTTTCTACATAAAAAAAGGAAAAACACTACATTAAACTAAACAAAATCTACAATTGAAATCGCCCTGCCCGAAGACATTTCGGCACATCTTCAAAGATTTGACTATCCATCTATATTATTTAATACATTATCCATTTACATATTTGCAAAGGGTTCACATTTGTTATCGAAAAGTTGTGAATTTTATGAAATCATTTTGATGCATATGCGGACAATGTGAATGAATTATCTGCCTTGCACATTCCAAATGATCCAGTCAAATAACAGAAAATGAATCTAACATAGCGCCATAATTGACGATTCCAACTTATTTTCCTCTAAAAACAACAGGTCCGCCAAAATCATAATGAATTTATGATAAAATAGACGTTTCAGAATATTCATTTAAAATCGCCGTGATCTTGGATTTGCTATTTGTAAATAATTCGAGTGATGTCAAATTGAGCGTTGACCAGCACACACTTGTCGATGCGAACCAACAAGACGTATTTCATAAGCCATATGAAATCGAATTCGAATATTCGAAAATAAGTTCAACGCTTCGCTCAGAACCTAAATTGGTTTTCAAATACTCACGTGGAAATTATCAACGACTTTGTCAACAAATCGAGAGTATTAATTTTCAACATGAGTTTGGCATACGCGATGTTCATTCTGCGTTTGATTTCTTTCATCGAACTATTTCAACACTCACTGAGAACAATGTACCAAAGGTATCAGTCACCAATTACCCGAACAAGCCGAAATGGTGGAGTTGTGAGCTTCAACACAAGAAAAATCAACGTGATAAGTCATTTAAACGAAAGCCATCTGGAGTCCAAACAGATGAATATGTCAAAGCGTGTCACGAATTCAACGTGTTGAACGATAGGCTACACAATGAGTACATCATGGGCATTCAAAACAACATCAAATCGAATCCAGCAGCGTTTTGGAAGTTTGCGAAAATTGGCAACAAACAAGCAACTTATCCAAATCAGATGCACCACAATAATGTCACCGCTGATTCACCAGACGACATTGTCCAGTTGTTCGCAAACTACTTCGAGTCAATTTACGTAGCTGATGATCAATCGTGGAATTTCGAAGACATTTTTCGTGAGAGTGATGATGCAAATGAAATCAACGTGTCATTGGAAAGCATCGAACTAGCCATTAACTCGTTAAAATGGCATAGTGGAGCTGGACCTGATGATATATCACCGTTAGTCATAAAACAATGTGTTGACGCCATTGTATGGCCGATTTGGCTTTTGTTCCAGAAAACATTTGATGCTGGTACTATACCGTACTTGCTCAAACTGTCACGAGTTGTGCCTGTCTTCAAAAAAGGCGACAAAGATGATGTTACAAACTATCGGGTCATAGCAATCAGTTCAGTCATATTGAAAATCTTCGAAATAGCAATTAAACACCAGCTAAGCGCCATCATCGACCTACAATTATCTAATTCACAACATGGATTCAGAACTAAGCGTTCTGTCACTACGAATCTACTGAACCTGTCGATATTGGCACACGAGTCATTTCGCAAGAAAATGCAGCTTGATGTTTTTTACGGAGATTTCAAAACTGCGTTCGACCGAGTCTGGCATCGTAGACTCATCGAAAAAATTGCTCACTTCAAAATTGGACGTAAAACTGCCAAATGGCTATGTGACTTTGTCATCGATCGATTCAATTTTGTTAAGATTGGCCAATCCAAATCCAGATCATACTCGTCGCCTTCTGGTGTGCCTGCTGGAAGTGTGCTTGGCCCAATTTTGTTCACCATGTTCATAAACGACATAGTTGTTAGTGTTGAAAAATCTACGGTGCTGCTATTAGCAGACGATATCAAGATTGCGATGGAAATTCGTGGCACAACCGCAAATAACAACTCGAATCACCTTCAAAATGACATCGATAAACTCATCGACTGGTGCAATAATAATCGACTGTTCTTCACCAATCAAAAATGTGCAATGCTTACGTTATGTCGGAAAAAAATCATCTATCGTCGTTAACTACACTATGGGAGATTACTTAATTGAGAGGAAGGAAGAGATTCGCGATCTCGGCGTTCTGATCGATAAGCAGCTACACTTCGGCCATCACATCGAACAGAAAACCATACAAGCGAGACGCATGATTGGCTGTATCAAGCATTTTTCAAACGGAAACTTTACATATGACACACAAAAAATATTGTATTTGGCTCATGTTAGGCCTATTTTAGAATTTGCTTCAGTTATATGGAGCCCATATCAGGATATTTATATTGGAGATATCGAATCGATACAGAAGCAATTTGTTATTTATTTGCTAGAAAATATAAGAAATGCTACTTCATTTAGACTAACTCCATACTTTGATAGGTGTAAGCAACTTAAAATGCAACCATTAGACTTAAGAAGAGAAATTGCTGATGCAATTATTGCTTATGATGTATATAAATGTAATATCAATGACGAATTTATTAGTTCGAAATTTGTGAGGCTTGAACAACGTCGTACATTAAGAAATAAAAGAACACTTAGTGAACCTCTTTTTTGATACCGATTATTTACGTCAACAACCGATTGCTCGTATGATTCGTTGCATAAACAATTTCATAACACTTGTAAATACTGCTGGAACTAGAGACTCATTTAAGTCGAATATTGAAAAATTCTTGTCAACCCAAAGAGAAAATGTAAATACAAACAACTGATGTATTTTTATTGTAAAAATTTAAATCATATTCAGCCAGTTTTTTGGCGATGAAATAAAATTCAATTCAATTCAATAACAGAAAATGAATCTAACATAGCGCCATAATTGACAATTCCAACTTATTTTCCTCTAAAAACAACAGGTCCGCCAAAATCATAATGAATTTATGATAAAATAGACGTTTCAGAATATTCATTTAAAATCGCCGTGATTCGAAGTAAATTACTTACTGAGCATGTCATATGAATTGAACTTGCAAAATATTTGGTATAGAACAAGTTATGTCAATAATATTCTAATATTCTCATTCATATAGCAAATGCTGTGAAAAGAGCTAAAACTAATATAAATAGCCATCGGTACTGATAATATTTATAAATCGGGGGAGTATGTGTAAGTTGACCCACTTTGTAAGTTGATCCAACCCGCCGATTTTGTATTTTGACCTACAAATCGTCAATTGAGCCTGTCTCAATCGATTTAGAAACGTCAAAAACCAATATAAAAGTAGTTCCCAAGAGTGAATACGCTTCTTAAACGGCTCGGATCGGCTCGTAGAAAATTTTTGCAAAAAAAAATCATTTTTATAAAAACTGAATTTTTTCGGACCATCATCAAGTAGACAATTTCAAAGATATCAGCAAAGCGAGTATAAGCTTTCTTTACTAGTTTTTCGTGTATTTTCACAAACATGTGTTTTAAGATTGCTGAGCATCTCAGCATTTCGTAAGG
>NW_022601467.1:5267589-5280582 GCF_009176505.1 Sitodiplosis mosellana | reverse complement strand
CCTTACGAAATGCTGAGATGCTCAGCAATCTTAAAACACATGTTTGTATTTTCATAATCCGAAGTCATTTCACACATATCATTACATGGCGAAATTCTTTCCGTGAATATTGAAAGGTTGACCAATTTTTTAAGTTGATCCGAAAAAAAATCAGAAAAATGAGACAACTATTCAGCGTTAACACTCAATATACGAGATTCATTGAATTTTAATCATTTTCCAATCGTTTTCGGACTTGAAAAACACGAAAGAATCGATAAATATGAAAAAATAGAGAATATGTATTTTCTTTACTATTTCTATATTTTTCTACATTTTTTCATTGTTTTTCGTAGTTTTAAAAACCGAAAACGATTGAAAATCCAACGAAATTAAATGAAATTTCATATATTGAGTGTTTATACTGCATGTTTTTCTAAAAAAAAATTGGGTGGGTCAACTTACAAAGAAAAAATTTTGTTGCCAAAAATCAGACCTCTTAGAAAATTGACCGAACTGTTTTGTTTTTACAACAAAAACTAATGAATTTCCTGATCAAATTGTAGCTTTTTAGGCTCTCTTTCCAATGGTATATCAAGTGTGCATTTATCTTCATTCCATAAAAAGTTATGACTAAAATGATTGGTGCGGGTCAACCTACACATAATTCCCCTAAGAATTGTTCACTGGGGAATTTCCTTGATTTGTCATATATTCTTTTGAGTATTATAATTTTCTTACATTAAACTCTAACTAAATGAATAGTATAATAATTTCACTGGCAAAATGTCAGTTAATTCAATATAAAGAATGTTATGATAAGTTCTTGAAAGTAAATTTAGAACGAATCAAACTTTTCAGTTGCCAGAGACATTGGCAACTCATCGAAATTCACGGAACACCATAAAAAACGAAAATCCCGCGTTGACCACCTAATGTACACATACAACATACGAAATACATTAATACAAAATGATAAATTAGAATAATTAAATTGCATAAAAAAAATACACATGTTCAGAAAGGAAACTCACTTTTTTAAACGATTCACGACTACATGAAAAATCTTCACATATCTGAAGAACAACTGGCCGTTGAGTATTCTGGATGATGATCGGCAATATCTTTTGCATATCTTTCGGGAATGCAGTCCAGTCACAGTCATAGATGACGTCTTTTAGTTGATCGAAATGATTGGTTAACGTTTGTCCGAATTCACAAATAAGAAAAAGCACGGCGAATGACCAAAATGTTTGAAATAACGGTTTAATCATTTGAAGTGGATCGATACCTTCACCTCGTTCCTGAAATGGAAAGTAAATGGTTGTCTGGTTGAAATCATATCATAAAAAACAGAAGAAAAAAACTCAACTGATTCTATTTGAATTAGCAAAAGATTGCAGCAAATAGTTGACAGACTCCAAAGAAAGTAACCTATAACGATGAACGCATAGATGTCGTCCATATCGAAAACAAGTCTGAGAAAAGTGAAACAGGTCGGATTGAAAACTGATTCGACAATTTAATACTATCAATTTGACTTAACTGTTTAGCTGTCGCATGAAATTCAACCATATCGGCAACTCTTTTCTTAGGTTCCACTGAATATTCTTCGGCTTTGTTACTCTCATCCAAGGCATGAATTTCGCTATTGATCTCATTGCAAAACGTGAATATTATACAACAGGATGCAACTAAAATGCCAATACAACAGGCAGCCATGTGAGTTGTATAATAAGCCGCTGAGCATTCGAATGTAAAAATGATCAAATATCCAATTGGTGTTCTCCAGTCAAATGGAGTCCTTAATAAAATGAATGACAATAGAAATGATGGAAATCAAATGTTAAGTCATTTTCAGACATTGTGCAGAAAATTTGATGTTTTTAGTCGTTACAAGAAATGAAATACACACCAGACTTGAAATGGTAGGCTGAAGGCTTCGCGCCCAAGATCGGTTGCGAAATAAAGATAGAAACTTATAATGAGATGCGGCATCAAAACTGCTATAACTGACAATTCCACAATGATGGAATAAAATACACCGGTCCACTTTTCGATATTTTCATTCAATTTTACGTATGTTGACTTTGATTTCGGATTCTCCATTCCTGCTCCATTTCACAAACAATATTCAATTTTGTTAAAAAAAACAGTTTGTATCAGGCCGCGCTAGCGTCCTATCTAAATACATTATAATGAATAAGTACAAACTAATACATATGCATTTCTACTATGAATACGTTTCATGCTATGTGTTTTAATTTCATTTAATTTTGGAAATTGAAAAAAAAAACTTCTCGACAAAATATATTTTAAAACATCATTGCAATAAAAAAAAACTTCCAAGTAAGAATGAATATATTGATATTGAGTAAGAAAATTCGGTGAAATCGGTGAAATACTTGAATCAAACATAAACGTTTGAAAAACGTACGACGCGCGCCAAAGCATAAGTGATGTCAAAGTGTGTACAAAGAGTGAAGCAATAGTGCGTTTAATGCTATGTGCTATAGTGTCTCTGTTGATGTTGATCGCTGACGTTTATAGTGGTAGGTTTGTATAATAAAAGCAATAGTATACGAGGGGCAAACCACTCAAAAGTAATACTGTGTATTAGGATTACTTTAAGTAATACTAATGTAAATATTACCTTGTATTACTTTAGTATTACTTTTTTCAAACAATAGTATTATTTTTAAAAGGAGTATTACTTTATCAAAAGTAATACCACTTTTACCTAGTATTACTTCGTATTACTTCGCAGGTATTATGTATTACTTTTGAGTGGATTGCCCCTTGATAGTATATGTTATCTTACGCTGTCCAATGATGTTTTCAAAGTCATCAAACCATTTAAATAGGCTATCCATTTTCCGAAGAATTATTGCAAACAGAAGAAGAGTGATAGTCAAATCCGCGGACGCATAAAATGAATCTGCATATTCGCCAATCGTTTTGGCTTCATATCCAAAAAAAACAGTCGAAAATATTAAGCATGCTATCAAGACAATAAGAACTGATAATCTCTTGAGGAACATGATCATTGAATGATTCTTTTGAAATGCCTGGAGTGGCTCAGTTCCCACAATGGCCAAATACTTTCGGAATAGTTGAAAGAGTTTCATGATTCTTGGTAAAGTTTCGTTTTGTGCTCGATTCCACTATTGCTTTATTATTCACTACTTTTTCTATTCACAAATTCTCCGTAGATTTCTATGATTGAAATATCACAAAAATAATTGAAGGGCAATTTTGTTTTTGTAAAATAAAATTCTTTTTTCAGGCTGATTTTTCAATTTAATTTTTTTTCAATAATATTTTTTCTTTATTAAAAATTTTGATGTAAGAATTGCTAATAGTAATGAATTCGTTTCATATCAATTGATTTTTGTAGATTAAAACAGAACACCTTATTGTCAATTTGAATATATTTATTGTACGAGACAATTGTTGCCCATGCTGTCACCATCAGTCGTAGTTTCAAACTAAGTGTACAAATTGATAGCGTTCATTTTTTGATTAAAAATACAAATAATTTTAAAATCAATCGATTAAAAGCTGTGTATGCATTTCGTTCGGTTTTAATCGAAATGGTTCGATGTTTTGCAGTAATTATTGCTGAAGACCATGAGAATATGTGAGCACCGACAACAATTAAAAATTAAAGAAAAACCTACCTTGAAACGCGGAGAGGCTAAATTGCCGAACTCTGCTCGGAAATGTGAGTGTTCTTTTATGTTAATATTGTCTAAAATCAATGCAATTTCTTCTGGTGTTTCGATGTAAAAAAAAACAATGACATACTTTATCTGAGGCTAGGGGCTACTGAGAATTGAAAATTACATTCCTTATTAGATACTATCACTGAAAAATCATATTTGACTTGACCATTTATCCGCAATATTATTCGTTATTATTATTGTCGAAGTGAAATGATCGAAACTAAACATAAAATACTATGTATACAACATTTCAGTGTTCCTAATTCATCTAACGGCAGAATTTTGTTTCACCCTTTTATGCAAATATTTTGAGAATCTTTTTGATAGGTGGTTTTTATTCGATTTCATACCAATGTAAACAAACATTGGTTTTTTCCACAAAGATAATGAGTCCTCGTTTCAATTTTTATATGTTCAATAAATAATTGTGTATGCATTTTGTTCGGTTTTAATCGAAATGCTTCGATGTTTTATGGTAATTATTCAGAAAACTATGGAAATATGTGAGCTTGAACATCGACAACAATTCAAAATCAAAGAAAAACTTACCTTGAAACGCGGTAGAGGTATAATTACCGAACTCTACTCGAAAACGTGATTTTTCTTTTATGTTAATATTTCCTATATAAATTCAATGCAATTCCAAAAGTTTTCCATGTCTGACTTTCATAGAAGCACAAAAAACACTGTGGAAGTTACATTTAAAACGAGTCATTTGATCAAAATAAAAAATAATCTTTTATGCGTCATACCACACATGCACATATGTAAAAATTTTCAACAAACCAAATGAAACGGTGAAAGCACCAAGAATACTAACTGTCGTTGGTATGAATGCACAACGAACGCATTTATATTTCCATTTTAATTTGCACTCAAGATAAAAAATAATTTCTTCTTACCTACCATGAACCTGCCATGACACGGCATGAGCAAGCGGTAGATATTCAGTACATAAGTGCCCGGCCAGCACACAAACTACACGGAGTTCGTCGCATTATTAACCAGTTCTTCAGATTGACAGAGCATTCATCCAAACTGGTTGGCCACAATAGTATACGAACCGAAATCAAAATATACTCAAATTGGTGAATTCGTCGCCTTGCGAATTATGTACATGCACAGTGGCAACGATTGACACAGACGGCAACCAATACAAATGAACTGCATACATCGCAAATATTCGGTGTGTTTGATTGAATACATTGTATTGTGCTATCGAATTAATAATAATTATAGAGAGAGAGAGAGAGAGAGAGAGAGAGAGAGAGAGAGTGGGTATATTTCATTGGGTGGCATCAAATGCGAAACAGTGCTTGAATTGAGTTACGTCTGAGCACGTTTTGCTGTTCACTATTTATATTCCACAACAGCTGATAGCATTAACCATTTCACATTTTAGCGCAATATAGAAAATTCAACGTATGGCAGAATATTCAAAAAAATGCATTTTTGCATTTATTCTTATTTAAATCCATACGCTCGCGATTCTGCCATAATAAATCAGTGTAAACATAAGCACGGCTTCGACAAACATTCGAATGTGACATCACATTAGACGTATGTCGAATACTTACATTTATTTCTCATAGAAGCCCAGTGGCTTTCGCATTCGTTTAATATTCTAAATTTAACATGCAACTGAGCAACATTGCTACTGCGAAAAATATTTTCTGGAGTTGGAACCGTGTCAAGACTTTTTGATTGACTAGCATCAATCACAACAAATATACACCCGATATGAGATAGTAGATAGACCAATGTTGCAGATGGTAAAAGTGATTAGTACTGACATCACACATACACGGTTGTAATTAGATGTTCTCTACGCCCTCATTATCTTGACGATGCTGCAACCGATTTCACACAATGAATACTTTTCATTGTCACGCTACGTAGCAATATAGTGATTATTAGACACGACATGTGTACATTCACAATGTTGTGGCAAATTAAACAGTCTGAGGATCGTCCAAGTGTATTTTTGGGTCTGACATCAAGTGTTCTTGTTTATGATGTGTTTTTCACCTCTCATTTGGTTCTCTCTTCAGGTTTTTTCCAACTCCATTTCCCTCACCACTAACTAAACTTCATTTCTCGTTGAGCGCAAAATTCGTACGCAAAACAAATAACTGTTTTGAAAACTACCCCTTTTTTATAATTAATGTAACCGCAGACACAATCAAAACATCCATTGAGATGCCAATCACTTTCTATTTCAGTGTTCAAATATGATGGATGGAGTGTGTTCGCTGTCAATTCGTTCGTTTGGATTGAAACTGATTGAACACTGAACATTTGTCGTTCAGAATTAATTGAAAATCCATTGAAATATCCCAAACAAAAAACATAACTTGTCGTGATAATAGAATACTTTTGATTAATGTGGAGTATAGTGTGTTTGCAGGTGCTTTAGGTGTATCGACCTGTATCAATCCGAGACGTAGTACCTTCGAAAAATGCGCTGTCTCGTGAAGACGGAAATTTCATGGAATGCAACAGACATCATGAAAATCGCATGAGAGACACATTCACACTCGATGCAGAACCGAAAAAAAGGAATCCATGTGGAAAATGTTCAGTTGGCAGTGCGATTTTCATAGATTCGGAAGGGAAAACATCATGTTTTCTCTTGGCTTTGTAAAATTATCTATTTGATGGGAGAAACTAGGGAAGCGATTCACTTGCCGTTTTCAACATTTCAGAAAATTCACTCCGATTTAATGTTTAGCTGGCATTCGTTCATTGTTTCGTTTTATGTGATTTTTGTTCAATTTTCAAAATGAAAAATGCAAGAGACAAAAATGGGGCTGCGACAGCTAGAGTCGTTTTGCTTTTTAGAGTCAAAAATGACGCGAAAGAGACTGGGTGAGAGGAAGAGAGGGACTAGAGTCATCGCCAATGAGAGAAGATGATGCGAATGTCACAATGACAAACATTATGTTGCTTTTCATGTTAGTAATAATGTATGGTGCCCATGTTCATGGCACAAGTAACTTGAAAGGTTTTATTCAAGTCATAATTCAAAGGCACAAATTATTGTCGCGACATGAAATGAGCTTGACGTGTTGACGGCCCATTTTAAGACAAACAACAACGGTACACACAAAAAAAAACAGCCTTTACACACGAATAGCCGCCGATGTGCGCATAAATGAATGTATGAACATGAGCCCGCCAATGTATTCATTCTTCGCCAAGTTCCTGCAATGCTGTGTTTCTTTCAAGTCGAGAGAGATAGAGAGAGAGAGAGAGAGAGAGAGAGAGAGAGAGAGAGAGAGAGAGATGGAGAAAAAAGAAACCCAGCATATTCAAAGTGAAATTACGTCAAACAAATGAGTATAAATGAAGGACGGAAAACAGAGATCTATTTCACTTTTCAATGCAATATGATTTGCTAAATTGCATCTATTCAACCGATTCACTCACAGCTCACATCCTCCTTCCTCCGGCCTTTTTTCACTCAACACAACGAATCATCCCGTTCGCCGTACGTGTTTTTTTCCTTCTCCGTATTGTTCATCGTCATTGTTTTTGCATTGTTTTTCATCTCATCTTTGCGTGTATCCAGTTGACGGCCAAAGATGAGAGAGAAAAGAGGGAAAAGAAGCAAATGTACACGAGGTATGTTCCATTTCAACGTAGAGAATGCTCTGGATATTCGACATGTTCCATCGTATGCAGAAAATACTTTGATATTTCAACATGTTTTATGTAATCTAAATAATACACAGGATGTTAGGTGAAACCTTTTTTCATCAAACGGAATTAGATGTTGCTGTGAATGACTGGCCCTGGTTGCATGAGTTAACGCTCTATTTTGATCATCATGTTTCCGTGTGCGCAAATCACACTGTGTTTTCCAAACAACAAAAAAGGAACATTTAACCAGCTCGTATATGTGTTCGTTGATTTGAGCCAAAAAAGCGAGATAGGGATGACATTTCTTTTGGGAATACGGTCAAACGATTACGAAAAGACATTCCAAATAATCATCACCGGAGAAAATATTTTCACACAACTTCAAAACGACTTCGTCATCAAATCCGTTTGCTAAATGGCCATTAACCAAAATAAAATGCGGATTGTGTCACTTCGTTGGAAAGTTTTATGGGAATTAAATTAACGTTTGATCATCGATTTAGATAAGAAAAACACATTGGACAAATCAAAAATTAAGTGCTCATTCGAGATTATCCAGGAATGAAACACTAACCGTTTCTAGATTGCTTCAGTCGCATTTCGATAATAGAGTTGGCCGATTAACCCGAAGTGTGCTTATCAAAAAGTAACAAACTTTTAAATGCTTTGGTACTTTTGATAACAGTTTTGTTGCTTGTCACAAAGTTTTAGCGCGTAGCATGTTGATGGATACCAATTATCCGTTTGTATATTCGAAGTTCGTATGTCGAAATTGCATTTTCGAAACATTTAACCTAATGTGCTCCGGGTTTCTGATACAAGAGATGATGATGATATGCATGAATATTTTAGCGATTCACATTACCTGCTTTCGATGAACTTCTTCTTACTTTTCATGCAATTTTCCTAAACTGGCGATAATTTCCACATAACATTGAAAATGTCAAAGTTATCATAGCTTTCATCATCGTTGCCTGCAAGAGTTTTTAAACACATCAAACCATTATAATTCAGTGCGAATAGCTTTGACTGAGGGTTCATTTCATTTGGTGTGGGGGTAAATTTGCTAGAATTTGTTGAAAAAAGAGATATACACATTACTTGCCGATAGTACGTTCAATTTTCTGTCATGAGTAGCATATGCTGTTATAAAAAAAATAGCACAGAGTCACAGTGGTACGGTGATTTGTTCTTTAATGAAAAAAACATGCTTGATGATATATTTTAGTTGAACTTTTGCTTTGATATATTGTGTCATTTTATTTCTTTGCGGTAAAATATTTTATGGAAGACAAGACAAGACAAGACAAATGTTGCGTTTTTTCTTGATAGATTATTGTGCTGTTGCTGCTTTGAAAATCAAATCATATGGCCAAATACTGTCGCTGTGTAAAAGCGCCTGACTCTGGAATCTCTCGTTTATTTCGTTTCTTTGAGAACTTGATTAAATTTATCGAAGAAAATATCGGCATGTTTCTCTTGGAATACGAGCGCTGGCCGGAAACGAATGGCTTTGTCACCGCAACCACCGGCTTGAATACCTGTTGGAAAGAAAGAAAAAGAGTCGAAACGAATATTAAGAAGACAATTTCTCAACATTTCCCAAAAAACAAAATATTTCGATCAAAACAAACCTTTCGTCTTCAAACGGTTGATGATATCATCACGAAGTTCCGACGATTGGCAATTAATAGCCAAGAATGTGCCACGGCCACGTGCCGAGTTGAGCAAAGCTGGATAGTCGTTTTGTGCTTGAATCAGCCCCTTTTTCAATTTATCGCCCACATGCGTAACATTCTCTAACAGACCATCACGTTTGATAACATTCAAAATGGCTTCCAACAGCAACAGTTTGCCTGGATCACCCATCCATGTGTTAAACACCCGATATGCTTGTGTTGGTTTAAAATCGGCCGAATGATAATAGCCGCCCAATTGCATTTTCTTGCTAAACGTTACAATGTCAGGCGATGAGTCCAAATTGAAATGTTCATGTGCCCACAGTTTACCAGTTGGTCCACCACCCGTTTGTACTTCATCAATAAGCAATCCAACGCCGTGCTTCTTGCCAATGCGTTGCAATTTTTGGAAAAATTCGGGTGAAGCTTCGTTGTCACCACCTTCACTTTGAATTGGTTCAACAATCATGCCAGCCACGTATTTACCCTTTTTATTGTACGTCACGATGAGGTCTTCAACTTCAGCCAAGCATCGATCGTCTTCGGCTTTGTTTTCGCGTACATTCTCTTCGAGTGGGTATTTGTACTGTGGGAATGATGCGATTGGCCAGTCGAACGACGGAATATCAATCTTGTGAATGTACTTGGAATGTGTTGTGGCCAATGCACCAATTGTTCGCCCATGAAATGCTCCTTTGAATGAGAGAATGCATAAATCAGGTGAACCTGGTGCTGCATTTACCATGCACGATTCCTGTTCGGCTGCTGTGAAAGGGACATTTTCACCACGTTGCGTTTTTCGATACCTAATTTTTGGAAAATGACACATTTTCAACATAATTAAATGCATTCGATGTTAAAGTTCCATTTCTTGAACGAAAAAAAAAACTCACCAAATGAACATATTCTTAAACGCATTCTCATTTGAGCATGAGCCGCACATCATCGTTGTTATATTTGGCAAACCTTTTGGAGCCACCGACATTAGCACCGATTGCAAGCGATTCGGCCAATCTTCACCTGGGAACACACCGAGTGCTGGACGATTTACCAACGCTAAAAAATGGAAAAATCAAAGTTGACACACGTTCAAAGTTAATTACAATTAGATGCCATGCATCATAATAATGAATATATATCAATGTCATTTAATGATTGCTCACTTTTCAGATTATGTTCATTATTGAATACATTCAACAGCTCTGGATGATTGTAGCCCAATGGAACCGATGAGATTTGTGTGTAAATGTCAAGTAGAACATTGCCATCAACGTCAACCAAGTAATTTCCTTGCGATTTATCGTAATCAGCGAACAATTGAACCGATCCAGCATTCTAAATGCGAAGAGAGAATGAGAAATTTACGTATTAAAATCAAGAAGGCATTCTACGTATCAAATCAACAGTTTGCTTTGAATCGATCAAGAAGTGTCAACATAAATGCCATTTCAAATTATATATGCACAATTTTTGACTTATGTAATGCATGGGGCGCATAGCGAGGCTATCTAAACGATTCAAATTCCGTTTTGAATTGATCAAATTGATGTTAATTGAGAACATAGTGGACCAAATGGAATTCATTGGGTGCACTGCACAGAAGTCAAGTCATCGTTGCTCACACACACACACATAAAGAGAGAGAAAGAGCGAAACATACACATGAGTGCTCTCTATCGAAATGTAGCAACAACAATTCTCAACATCTGATTTATAAATTTGTGTGTTTCCATTTTTGTGAATCTAAAAACAGTAGTTTGTAATATTGTTATTTTATCAATGTTTTCATGAATGAATACTATTTGCAAATCTTATCAGCACTTTGAAATGATTGTTATACTGTGTTGTTGCGCATGTGTACGAAACACATCTGTTTCTTTCTACAAACCGTTGACAATGTGGCAATGAAAGATGTTTTCGACTTTTTTTTTCTTCTCTATCGATAATATCAGTAACGTAATCAACGAATGCAAGTTGAAAAAAAAAAATAATTTCAAGTGTCTTGCCTGTAACGAATTCAATTTGCCTAGCAACGCTTTTGATTTTGGTCCAGGAATAGCCGTTTTCACACTTGGTCCATCGTACGGTTCAACCAATGCAGTTCCATAATACCGATGCACTGGAAAAAAAAACAAGCAATAATTTTCAGCATTCCAAAATGAACTATAAAATGTCGATTGAATGCTATTTTACAAGAATTGGAAGGGGAAATAAACTCACAAATTCGTGGTGGCAAACGGCTGATTATGCGAAAGAGTTGAGCATTCATTTCGAGTATTGTCTATTGATTATTCACCCACTAACACAGTTTGTTTGCTGTTTTTTCTCGACTAAAGAAGACAATTTTTTGTTGTTGGGGTGTATCGTAAGCAAAACTAAAACACTGTCTATCTATTACTTGATACAAAACACTCCAAACAATCACTGAATACTGCCTGTATTCTGCGGATGGATTTTATTCAATAAATGACGTTTGTGGCTTTTATTATTTTTGTTGTGTGTATTTTCTCTTCTCTCGTTCGTTCATTCGTTTGCTTGTCTTCTTGATCTCTCAGCGTCCACTTGAATGTTTTGTGATATGTCTAGATATGCTTTAATTTGAGCGCTGCTAATACATGCTCTATGGTATTGTGTGTGCGTGCGAGAGCAGAACGGGACAATACTAATAAAATGTCAATCGAATGCTCTTAAAATAAAATGTTTTTTGTTGTTTTTTTTTCCCTTTCAGGAACAAAACGAAGAACGATAATAACAATCGTTATGGAACTGTGAACAAAAAAGACGAGACGGTGCACGAGAGAGAATTGACATCGACGGAACGAACGAGAAAAATCATAAATACATTTCTTTTGGAAATTGTGGCTCATGCGCATTATCAACGCATTGGATATATGCACCGTTGTTGTGAAAGAGACAGACAGCATGCATTGACTAGTTGTTTTCCTCTTTCTGGTTGCTTCTTTGAATATGAACACATTTTTTAATGGGCAATAATCAGTGGTGATTTGTGACATTTTATTTACGGTCAACATACAACGAGCGCTATTCGATCGTGCGGCTCTTAGGTTTTTGAGCTCGATTGTTCGTTAAGATAGACGAAGTTTCTTATCGAATTCTTTTTCATGACTTTTTTTTTGCGCGACAAACATTAGCAGCAGCAGCAACAAACAAAAATTTCATATAGATGATTACATACACACCCGCACGAGAGAGAGAGAGAGAGAAAAACGTCGTTTAAAGAACCAGAAATGTTAAAAAAATATCCAGAAATAGAACAGTGCTACAGCCTGTTGCTGCTTGCTGCTAAAACACACTTGAATCATTCTTTCTCCCATACATGCTCACACACAGTTGATACTTTTTGTTTTTGTTTTTTTTCATTTCGGCAACATTTTGTATTTTTCCCTCTTCTGTTTAAGATTCTGTTATTATCTTTATTGATTACGCTCTTGCATAAGAGATAATTCCACTTGATTCAAATTCATGGGCTTATCATTTTGGCTAATCAAGAGCAACAAAACATATAAATTGTATAACAATTCAAATACTCATTTTCCCACCGATAACACAAACCGGCGCAAATTGCTTGCGATAACAAAGGTCGCATTCACATTTCAATTGTGATATCAGTTGACAGTTGTCCGCATACATAAAAAATAACAGAGAACATTAAATTCTCTGATTTTATATTTATATATGAAAAAAAGTTAAAAGTCGCATCGTAACCGCAACAAGGAAATGAGCTGGTTCGTTGGTTAGTTGGTGCATGCGTGCATTTTGGAGAGTGTTGCACACAGCAAGAATGATTACATGCACGTGGCGTTCAGCCACAATCTAACTACGATCCAATTAATTAGACTCTCTTTCACACTCGCCCAACAGCACACACGCACGTACACATAGACAGACACACACACACACAGAGAGAGAGAGAGAGAGAGAGAGAGAGAGAGAGAGAGAGAGAGAGA